>NC_062525.1:13689421-13989421 GCF_022655615.1 Tachysurus fulvidraco | reverse complement strand
TTGCAAAAAAAAAAAGGACTCTGCATTAAATTCCGCTAACAGCTCAACCTAAGAGTTGCTCGCACTTGGATACTATCTGGGTTCATGCGGCATTAAAAAGGTACGTGATGCAATCACCTATGCCATATCACATCAGATCATAACATATCACCTGTTTTCTGTGAAACCCTTCACAGCCCAGAGTAACGAGATGTTTGACCCCTGACCCAACACTGTGAGCGTTTCTATTACAGTACCTCAATGTGCTCGACTTCCTGGAGGAACCTCATGCTGACTGACTCCAGCGCCTCCTGAGGCCACTCGTGGAACCAGTCGATAGCAGTGCAATTCACCACAGCTGGGAACTTCCTGCTGCGCACCCTCAGCTTGTTACCCACTGGGGAGAAGCACAGTGCCACCTGCAAATATTGGATACCCCAAGACTAGTTAAGACTAGTTAAGACTTGCTGTGTGTCGTTCACATTTGAAATAACCACAATATCACACCGCCTTGTTATTGATGATGTTATGGATGATCAGAGCACTCTCTGTTTTTTATATTTGTTTATTATTATTATTATATTATTACTATTCCTCAACTATTGGACAGGAATTATTTGTCATCTCGACCATAACGCAAACTGACTGAATATATCAACACATTACAGAGACCTTCCTATTTACACACAGTACTGCAACCCTTTTTACCAGTACACTGGTGCTCCAGTCCACCAGCAGAATGGGAGTCATCTTATGGGCCATTTTCAATCAGTATAGTTTGTTATCTCTGTTGGAATAACTTTACCCAGAATTTTAGTGGTTTAAACAAATACATTATTATTATTTTTTATGATCTTTATTAATGTATTGCCCCTACAATTTCTTAACGAACTAAGGGTCTAATTTTATATGAGCCATTAACCACCACTGTGAAGTGTGGCATAACAAAGTTATTCAATGCTGAACAAGGACACAGGTTCCATTTTTTTGGTCTCTGGGAAAAAGTGTTAAAAATTAGTGACTTACAGTAGCGACTATCATTTATCATACAATATTGTAAGAACATATTTCAGCCCATCTGAAAGAACTCTACAACATTATATACTGTGCAATGCTGCTAACAATGTGGTTTTCCCACTCATCACTCATCCTCACACACCTTGAGCTGCCGACGGACACGGTCGATGAAGAATTTCCAGCAGTTCTCCCTGGTGTCCAGGAGTCCCAGACCACGCACCTCGTTCCTCACAGCGTTAATGATGTTCTCCACCTCGTCGTCAGGGAACAGGTCCGGGATCTCACCTGTGTGCAAGAGAAACAAATATACAGACAGTGAGAAGCTGAGGGTGATGACAGCTAAGCGACTCTAGGCTTGTGAAGTATTATTCTGTCAGGTCTGGTAAATATTAGGATTTAATATTTAAGAAACGTTAACGGCAGCACACCACGTTCTTGTTTCATTTTTACTATCTCAGCCAAGAGCGAGTGCATAGACGAAATGAAATGACTAAAGCTATCTTGCCATAGTGTTACTTTAAAATAATATTGGACTGTATGAATAGACCACTAATGATACCAGAATGGTATTTTAACCCGCCCTTCGTTGCTGGCAGAGAAATAAAGCCGACTTCAAAGCCAGCCGTGAGTTAATACGTGTCAGTGCTTACCTGATGCCAAAAGATCATTGACTAACACAAGGAACTTCTCATCTGCAACCTGGGCATCTGTCATAAGGAACACCGTGCCAACATTCTTCACGCCGGCTTTGATGTACAGTGTGGCTAAATCGCTCTAAACACACACACACACACACACACACACACACACACACACACACACACACACACACACACACACACACACACACACACACACTCCTGTCAGATTGCGATTTTGCAATTCTGCATAATGCTAAACAGAGTGCTGAAAAGGCCCTTGGGTAAATATTGAAAAATTGGAAATGTTGGCTTTTGCAGGGACAAGCTTTATTCATATAGTGTATAGGATTGATATGCACTCCAAGAAAGTAAACAAAAAAAGTATGACATCTCATCTCATCTCATCAGCGTGTCACTTAGAACCTAAATAAAGTGCTCAGGAAGTTGTGTTATACGTGTCTGCGTTACAAGAGGTTGCACCTTGAGATCTGTAATGCTGTATCCTTTCTTCAGAGTAATTTGGAAGACCTCAAGGGAGCTGATGAAGGCTGCCAGTCTCGTCAGGCTCTGCTTTCCGCTCCCGCCCACCCCGACCAGCAAGGCGTTTCCCCTGGGAGACTCCAGGATGCGGTTGATGCGACAGCTGAAGCAGATGAGAAGGGTGAAAATGCAAGAGGAAGGGAATTAGAGTTGTTATTGCGGAACTTGTCGCTGTCAGTTTGTTATCAGCATTATCATCATCATCATCATCACTGTCATCACTTTCCTCCTTCTCCTCAGCACTGCAAACACCATCATAAACAGGCTAACTCTTTTATATTACTTTCCCTCATACGCTGGTATACTACTGTATGATCCATTGATATTGATTGAGTTCAGGACTCATCTTGGGCTTACATATGACACATGGCATCCTCGAAAAGAACGAGATTGAGTGCAGCGTTGACCTCGTTGTAGCTGTCGAGAGCCTCCAGAAGGGTTTTGTTCAGGCTTTCCCAGGACTGCACAGGCATGTATTTTGGCTCACCAATGCCTGAGGCAAAATGGCAGTACATATTCATCAACTTGGCCTCTGCCAGAGCCTCCTGCATGTCCTGATGGGAAAATGAACTCACTTTAGCATACTATCAAATATTAAACATTGAATACACACACTAACATGCTGCTGTCTTGAGAGGGGGTAGACCAAATCTGTCAAATCGCTGAGAAAAATATTCATCTAAAATATTCCTTTCTTTTGTTTTAAATCATGCTATTAACACAATCCATAATTACTTATTTCACAGAGCTCCTGCCTACACTGGAACTGGGCAGCTTCCTTTCTTGGCTGACATGATAGACTGGCGCAGCAGGACTAGGCAGATTTGACTGGGGAGAGTTAAGAATGTGTGTGTTTGTGTGTGAGCGTGTATCTGTGTGTGTGTGTGTCATGAAGTGACAGAATGCTGCCTTACAGAAGAATAGCAGGAAGGGCTTGTCAGTTTTTTCTTTCTTTCTACTAGAATAACCACTCTGTGATAAACTGAGGGAGTCAGTGGGCAGTGGAAAGAACATCCATTACATCATTTATTTTATCCTCCGAATTTTCCTCTAATTTGCTGGACTGATGGCAGCGCAGGCTGACGGCCTTTAGCTCTGATTAACTTAGTCTGTCTGAGGCGGTACTGACTGACCAGATGAGAGCAGCCTCACTAAACCGTACACTCATGCCCTAATGACCACGAGCCGCTCTGTCAAACCGAAAGCGGAGCCTCTCACCTCATAAAACTTTCCCACTATTTCAGACTGCAGCTTATCAAAAGTGTTAAAGTCCTTGTCTTCTACCATCTTGTCCCGATAAACTCGATTGGACTCGTGGAGGTAAATCTTCACCAAGTCCTGTGGTGTCTTGATGCACTGACTTTTACAGAAGAGAATGCCCTGAAATGGAGAAAATATGCAAAGTCATTGTGCACAACCCTGAGGACAAGTCTTTCAGTTCTCATTTGTTCATTAGATGCGGTGGAGAAAAAGTACAAAAGGCGTAATGAAGAGTTCATAATGAAAAGCTGCACCATCCTGGAGGACAGTCGTTCTGTATTCAGGCCAAATGCAGAGAGAACAAAAACCATCATGCTTACGAGGGCCTGACAGGTTGAACAGAGACAGGAATAAACCATTTACTGCATGTCAAAACAAGTTCATAAAAGAACTGACTTCCAAAAAGATTAAATACGCTTCTGGAATTTATTATAACAGACAAATTATTAAATGCCATGGTGCACATTGTCTTAATTACATGAGGAGATTGACTTTATCTTTTCTTTAAGGCACAAAATGTAGACAATGGAAACCAAAATGTATTGTGAATGACCTGTGCATTTCCCGATAACAATGAATCTTAGTAAATAATCACTGGCAACAATAACAACAACAAAAAACATCACCATCAAGACAACAGCACAACCAAAAACACCACCACAATCAAAACCACCACTAAGAGCAACAACACCATAAACATTACCACAACCAAAACCACCACCAACAGCAACTACACCAAAAACATTACCACAACCAAAACCACCACCAACAGAAACAACACCAAAAACATTACCACAACCAAAACCACCACTAACAGCAACAACACCAAAAACATTACCACAACCAAAACCACCACCAACAGAAACAACACCAAAGAAACAAAACCACCACCAATAGCAACAGCAAACAAACCACCACCAATAGCAACAACACCAACAACACCACCACAACCAAAACAACCAACAACAGCACCACCAGCAAAAACATCATCAAAAACACCACCATTATATATTTTTGTTTAACTGTTCTTGATCTTGCGTTGTAATCAATAAAATTATTAAACATACAAAAACAGCACCAACTACACCAAAAACAACAACACCATGAACATAAAGTACCACCACAACAACAACACCAGCAGCAACAACAGAAACAACAAAAATGACACCACCAATGACAATTAACAACAATAATAAAATTTCATTTGAGTAAAATGTATCTTTGAAAATAATCTTAGCCTTTTGGAAATTCAAATTCAGCATCAAGAAGTCCTTAGTGTATAGTTGTATAGTGTCATAGTGCTGGCCTTGTTTCAGCGTTTCAACATGACACTGATTACTCACAAGAAACATAAACTGCTACATATTTTAACCTACCTTCAATTTTCAGACCCTCAGAATTCTGACTCTTCGATCATTACGAGAGCTTTTAGTTGTTTTCACTACTTGCACTAAGCTCCATTACCTCCTAATTGATGGTTATTAAATGATGCTTACATTCACAACAAGCTGTCAAATGTAACTAAATTGTGCACATTGTAATGATCTAGCAGTCTTTAAACTAACTTATCCACCATATTGTGTTTTAACCGATCTTTCCATCTGTTAATTGATCGATTAAAAGGCAATGAATCATATTTCTGACAGTGTAGAATATCCACCATAGTCGGGTTGGCAGTTTTTGTTGTACATTGCTATCACGTACTGTACCTGCATACTGCTGCATGGAATCAGCAATCACATTCATGCTGCTGTTAGCGACAATTGTCCTTTATGTCCGGCGTGAACTGAAGTGAGCACACGATGTAAATAGAGGACGTTGCACTGTTTACAAGTCTGGACTGAGACAGAGTGGTAATAAAAACTACAACTGCTGACACACGTAGCACCATCTGTGCAAAAATGTTTCAAATTCACCTGGATTTTTGCTCTGTACAGATACAATATAGTCCTAAATGCCGAAAAGAAGCCTATCAAAATTTGAAAAGGGGGCATGACAACGTTTCGTAAAGCGCCCTTGTTTGATAAACAAATAAATCAAACTGATTGCCCGTTCAATCTGGATGAGCTCCACAGTCCCCGGCTTTCCCTTGGCAAGAACGTGCTCAGAGAAGTCGGTTAAGATGACATGCACGCACGCAGACACACAGCAAATTGCCTAGAGCTCTGCCTCCCTGTTATGGCAGACCCTACAAAAAACATGAGGTTGTCAGCTCGCAGCAGAGCCTACACAATCGTCGCTGATGGATTTTTGCACTCAATGGAGCCTAATTATCTGAGCATCCACATTCACAGGCTATAAATGAATTACTTTTGTTCTGTCTAAGAAGTCCAAATACAAACCCAACCTTGTGGCACTATTTGGATGAGGATTCTTTTTTGTGTGTTAAAAGTAACCGGATCGTTTTCCAGAGGTATTTTTCTTACCTTGGTACCATTCTTGATTTAAGCTCTGATTCTCAACAGCAGACAAGTGTCGTTAATAATAACAGTAAATATGTTAATGTGTTCATTTGTTAATGTCAACAGTGAACCAGTTCATGCATGAACATGTTAGTGTTAATAGCAAATATATTATAAGGGCTGATATGTGAATAATAACTGGTAAAGCTATCGGTGTGCTGATGAAATACAGTAGGTTGTTACAGCAAATATGTTAAATGGTGTGCTAATATGTTAATGATGTGCAAATGGTAATTAATAACGTGGTAATGTGTTGACGAAAAAAGACAGTTAATAGTGTGTTAGGTTAAAAGTGTGCTAATGTGGTGGAACTACATCTGTTAAAAGTGTGGTAATAAGTTAATAGCCTGTTAAAATGGTGACAGTAAATATGCTTGAAGTGTGCTAAAATGTTAATAGTGTGTTCATATTTTGACAGTAAAAATGTTAGTGTTAATAAGTTAATAGTGATAAAATATGATTATACTGTGTTATGTTAACAGTGTGCTAATGTAGTGAGACAAAATAGGTCAACAGTGTGTTAATGCCTTGACAATAAATATGTTAATAGTGTGTTAATATGTTAACGGTGTGTTAATATGCTGACCATAATTTATATTAACAGTGTGATCGTACGCTAACACGTGTTAATAAGTTAGTCGTGTGTTTCATTTTGTGCTAATGTGGAGATAATAATCATGTTATTAGTGTGTTAATATGTGTGTGTATTAGTGTGTTAACAGTAAATTTGAATCCTAGAGTAAATTTAAATGTTTATTTGGACACAACACTTGAATTAGTAAAAGCTGACTCTCTCTTCTGCACCTCTCTCATCTGTGCTCTCTCTCTCTTCTGCAACTCTCTCATCTGTGCTCTCTCTCTCTTCTGCAACTCTCTCATCTGTGCTCTCTCTCTCTTCTGCAACTCTCTCATCTGTGCTCTCTCTCTCTTCTGCAACTCTCTCATTCTGCTTCATTATTCTGACTGCAGGGAAAACAATGTGCAGGGGTTTAAGAGGCCAGACTCCTTTTTTTATCTTCTCTATGCTAAGGATAAGGCCCAATAGATCCCCGTGTTTTTTTAAATACTACACATCAGTTCCGGCTTGTTGAAAGCAGCCCCAATAGCAAAAGTCGAAGGAAAAAAATCACACTTAATAGGAAGGGACGCTTATTTCTTTATACATTAAGCTGTCGTTAATGGCACAGAGCTTCCAGTAGGCTACGCTTATTCTTTGTTGAAAGTACACAAGCATTTTGGAAGTACAAGAACACGGACTACAAAAGAAAACGGAACCAAGGGTTGACCCAAGGAACCGCTGAGAGAGACTTCAGACGTCTTTTCATTGTAGAACAAAAGTGCCAATTTTCTTGTTTGTTTTTTTTTTGTCTGAAATGAAACAATTTTCATTGGATTATGAAAATTAATTATTTATTTAAGTCAAAAAGCAGTGACAGAGATATTTGCCAAGGGATCACCCTCAGCCAAATCTTTTATTTGAGTTGGTTCATTTAAATACATTAAAAGCGTAATACCTGTGAGATGTGATCTATTACCCTTTTCTTTAACTCTTCTCTCTGATTAATTCTGGCTTTAAATCAATAGCCATTTAAAAGAGAAATTACTTCTCAAAGATGAAAGGCTCATAAAAGCAATGCCATCAATCTAATCCTGGTCATAATCAAGCTCAATGAACTTTAAATACATCTTAAACACACTCTGGAGTAACCTTTAGGGCTGGCAAGGGCATCCGGGAGGCGGCGTTGGCTGACACTGAATAATTCAAGCTCTGTAGAGACAAGCCAGGTCTGAATATATATACATATATATAAATATATACCTGGAATATGTTGGAGAGGTCACGCAGGTTGAAGATGTAGTGGAATTTGATGGCGGTGGGCAGGAAGGTGGCACTCACTCGCTGATGAAATGCCAGAGCCAGCTGGACGAGCTGGGAACAGCTTTTTTGAAGCACAGCACTGAATCCCTCACCACTCAGGTGCTGGCTCAGAATGCTGCAGTAGATGGTGTTGAGAGCGTCCACTCCAGGGAATGAGAGCGCAAACACAGAGAAGTGGCGCTGCGAAGGAACGGGTCAAGAACTTCCGATAAACAATACAAAACAAGTTTCTAAACTGGACTAATTGAATGTGCAGTGAATTGGCTCGTTTGTTCCGTAATAGCACAGACATGAGTGCTTGGGGTCTGGGGGTAAGTCAATATTATGAGACAATTTCATTTCATTGCACCAAAGAGAAAGGAACAGACAGAATATATACATATATACGTGAGTGTGTGTGTGTGTGTGTGTGTGTGTGTGTGTGTGTGTGTGTGTGTGTGTGTGCACATAATTACATATATGTATATATACTGTCTGTACCCCCTATATTATACATACATGTATATATACATACATATTCAAATGTATGCACACACATGTGTGTGTGTGTGTGTGTGTGTGTGTGTGTGTGTGTGTGTGTGTGTGTGTGTGTGTGTGTGTGTGTGTGTGTGTTTGGGTATGTGTGCACTAATTAAATAAGAAATTGAGGAAGTGGATTACATAAGCAGATATTAAATTAAGTTCCAGTCTGTAAAGCTTGAATGCTAGAATCAGTTCATTTTTCTAAACAGATGCATATTTTGGATTTCGTCACTGGCATAAATTTTTAACTATTTTCTCTCAGTTTAGTGGGATTTATTTATTCCCCGTGGCTTGTATGCCTTGACTAATTTATCAGTGCTGGGCAAAAAGCAATCATTGTAGTATACAATGTGGACAGTAGGAGTGTTTAGAGAATGAGTGTGTAAGAAGTTTGGGCAAGATCTACAGTTTTCTCCAAAGCCACTATCTGTATCTGTGTCTGTATCTATCATGTATACATACAAACATCTGTGTTCGGACTGGAATCCGGTGTAAGTGTGGCCTCAACCAGAAGGTTTTTTATTTACCTAAATGTAATATTGCCACTAGGATAGCCAGAAGTAGATTTAGTCTCAACTAGTCCTATATCTATATGTAGTTTATATCATCTACCTGCAAGGCAGTATGAACAGAGTCTGGACAGAGTATAAGACAGTATGGACAGAGCCTGAGGCAGTATGAACAGAGTCTGGACAGAGTATAAGACAGTATGGACAGAGCCTGAGGCAGTATGAACAGAGTCTGGACAGAGTATAAGACAGTATGGACAGAGCCTGAGGCAGTATGAACAGAGTCTGGACAGAGTATAAGACAGTATGGACAGAGCCTGAGGTAGTATGGACAGAGTCTGGACAGAGTATGAGACAGTATGTACAGAGCCTGAGGTAGTAGGGACATAGTCCAGACAGAGTATGAGACAGTATGTACAGAGCCTGAGGTAGTATGGACATAGTCGAGACAGAGTATGCGAAAGTATGGACAGAGTCGGGGGCAGGATGGACGAAGCCTGGGACAGAATGGACAAAGTCAGGGCAGTTTAGACAGAACCTGGGGCATTATGGACAAAGCCTGAGACAGTATAGACAGGACCTGGAACAGTATTGACAGAGTCAGGACAGAGTCGGGGGCAGGATGGATGGAGCCTGGGACAGTATGGACAGAACTTGAGGCAGAACCTGGAACAATATTGACAGAGTCTGAACAGAGTTGGGGGCAGGATGGATGAAGCCTGGGACAGTATGGACAGAGCCTGAGGCAGTATAGACAGAACCTGGAACAGTATTGACAGAGTCTGAACAGAGTCGGGGGCAGGATGGACAGAGCCTGAGCCAGTATGGACAGAGTCAGGGCAGTATAGACAGATCTTGGGGCAGTATAGAATGAGCCAGTGCAGTATAGACAGGACCTGGGACCAGACTCAGATCCCAACACTAGAGCAGATTTCACCCTCAGGCACAAAACCAGAGGTATTGTACTTATGTAAGCTGATAATGATATCGCACTAAAGATATTACCTGAACATCTCTTCACTTTTGTTTCTTTTGATTGAATGATATCAAATTATACAAATCATTTCTAAGAAACATGACAAAGATGTTATCCAAAAGTAATACCTACATTATTAGTGATCGGGACAAATTACATGACTAATTGAATACAAGAAGCAATGCTGCAAGCAGCAGAACCAGTTACTGTAAGTGTGTGTGTGTGTGTGGGGGGGGGGGGGTGTTTGTGTGTATGTGTGTATGTGTGTGTGAACTTGCAACCTGAAGACGTGGATTTATAGTGAAGCTTCCCGCTGTGGGGTTCATGCAGGACACGTACTGCACATTGTGGATCTCCTTCAGCTGCAGCTTGCTTCTATCGTACCTGAGGAAACACACACACACACACACACACACACACACACACACACACACACACACACACACACACACACACACACACACACACACACACACACTCGCTCAGCATGCAAAGCTTGCCTTTGCCCAGATCCACTGGAATATTTACTGACCTCAGCTATTTCTCACAATTTTAAATCTAACACACCTCAGACATACTGCAAAACCAAACTTGCACTCTCTTTACCCTTTCCTGCTAATAAAATCTGCCATATTTGTCACCATTTGCTCAATCTAATACAATTTACTCAGCAAATACCACATACTCTAACTATCTCAGCCAGAATATCGTCCTGATTGCGTATATCATAGCAATTACCCGCTAATTGACATCCGCACCCACGGGCAAGGCTCTGGGGCAAAGATATTCTTAGCAGCACTGAATCACAAATTTGTTTATTTGAGCGTCTATAATTAAGCTCCAGCACATTGGTTAATAATTCAGATCCCCTGCTTATGAAGGCAATCCAGACCTAAGCCTGTTAATCTTGATAATGCTAAATAAGCAAAGGTGGATAAGTTTGGAGTACCAGTGATTGTAGTCCATGTGTTGGCGGATTATCGTGTGAGGTTGCACCGTGCCGTAGGTGTCCACCTCTGGCATGTTCATGTCGTCGATAAAGTAGACGAGTCTCTTGCTTCCTGGAGGGCCGTAATTCCTTCCTGCTTTCTTCTCTAAAGGTTTCTCCAAGACGGCTAGTGTAGTGAAAGGTAACAATTAATCCAGCCTTGTTTTTCATCTAAATACAGCATTGCATTTTTTTAAGTCAGAACATTTTTTTATGTGTTATAGCCTGTGCAATCCAGACCAACACAGCTAATGAACCGTCAGACTGCTCTCTTGTGAGTATGAGATTGCAGCAGAAAAATATTAATATAAAAGGATTACCACACAAGCAAATCAGATCATTCATTTCAGACGCATGTGCCTTTAGCCTTTTTTTTTACGAAGGTCTGTTATTTTTGAAGAGTAAAACATGGTTTGTGAGCTCTGGTGTGGATGAGATGCGCTGAAGAAGCTGGAAGCTGGAAGCTGAAGGGACACATGGCTGCACACACCACGCAGTGATGAATATCAAACCCAGCAGATTGAAGAGGCAGGGGAGGACAAGTGCGCAAAAAAAAAAAAAGAAGCAGATGACGCTCAGAGAAATCGCCTTGCCGCTGTTTAACTCTTTTTTACCAGTAGACTGCTGGTTCAAATCGAGTTTATTTATTCGATATAAACAAATGTATTTTTTCATGGCTGCAAGTCATAAAATGAGTCAGGACTCTGTTGGCTTTCAGTGTGAAATGTTTGTTTGGGAGAACCTTAGATAGAATTTTAGCTGTTGAAGATAATGCCTTCACATTGTATCTGCTTATGAACAAGTGCTTGGAGCATCTCAGAGAGCAGAGATGGGTTTGATATCAACATATACATTCAACTGTTTTGAGATTTTTTGGAACTTTTCTCTGAATATATTGCCCCTAGTAGGCTAGTTTAAAAAGGCTAAAATTAAATAGGCTTGCTTATTAGGGATAAATGCAAACACATTTAAATATAAGTCTAATATTATTCTTGAAATTCCGTAAAGCTGCTTTGAGATAATGTCCATTGTTAAAAGCAATGGTTATTGAAAATAGTACAAATTCCTACTGCCATGCACCATCACTGCACAACTGGTCCTACCATCTCCCAGGGTAAGATATGTATAGGTACTGTATAAGATATGGTAGGTATACAGCAAGACTCTTTTCTGTTCTGGCACCGAGGTGGTGGAATAAACTTCCCCATGATGTTTGAACAGCTGAGTCACTGGCTGTCTTCAGACAACAGGTGAAGACCTTCCTCTTTCTGAAACACTTCAACTAGCACCTTTTCCCTGTTTGTTTTATGTGTTTTATGTTAGTTGTCACTGTAGTGTGTGACGTGAAAGAGATATTCAATGCTAAAAAATATAGACACCAAAATCCAGATCTCTGGTTAAAAAAAAAGTCCAGAAATGAATGCAATTTTAATAAAATGGATGGACAATTCTGTTCCCATACTCATACCTTGCAGCATGGCTGATGTGGTGTAGTAGTTAAAGGGGACATTTTTTATGGTGTATTTTTCAGGGTCTAAAGAGGCGAGTTTGTCGCCTACGAGGACAGACTTTCCAGTGCCGGCATTTCCTACAAGCATGACAGGCCGTCTCCTTTCCAGAAGACGATCTGTAAAGTAGCTCACCCGAATGGTCTCTGTGGTGTGAACAAGACATGCCTACACAGAGGAAAAGGCCATTAAACACAAGGACACGTACTCCATAAACTCACTATTGTACTTCCTCAAGGGGAACATTTAAAAAAACAGGTAAATGAAATGAAGTAATTAAAAAAAAATACTTGTAGCGGTATGTCTGGGTCCATTTTAAACTTAGGCACCATCTTTGACCACGGCTCGAACTTCTTCGTCTCCGGGTCGATGTAGTAGTCGAACACGGTGCCTTGAGACGGGAACTTGATCGTTTTGAACTCAGAGACCCACCACTTACTGAACTCCACTCTGTAATCAACCAGCTGTGGAGACACATACAAATCTCAAATTGCTGCCCTTAATTTTATACGACTGAATGATAAATGCTTAATAATTAAAACACACACACACACACACACACACACACACACACACACACACACACACACTTAGAATATCAGTCATACTTTAGCTGCCAGCATGGAAAAATAAACAAATTAGTGAAATTAAATACCATCTGTGGCACTGTCTTTAATAGCTTGCACAATTTTTTGCAGCGAGTTGGTGAACAGTACGAAAGCGTTCATGTACCTGATCTTGAAAAAGAGCTCCACCGAAAGCCCAGATGGCGGCGAAGACAAAATAGAGCTCGTAGAGTTCTTTATGGCAGTCTGGAGGGGTGTGCTCCGGGGTCAGCAGACATTCTAAGAGGTGGCACAGCATCTGGACCATACTCTGCTCTGGGATGGGGATGATTGTTTTAAATCTGGAGGGAAAACACTGGCAGCTGTGACAACATGACCATCGTGAATATGATGGCAGTGAGTAAACTTTTACAATTACAGGAGATTACATTATGACTAATTGTACTCTTTACTTTAAATCGAGTTAAAAGATACAATTCCTTTTCAGGGTGGTATTAAACACATAAATATGACAGTATAGATTATATATTTGTTTATATAGCTCAGCCTCCACTGATGGAGTTATAAGTAAACTTCAAAGCCCTGAAGGGGTCATGAAAAGATTTTTATGAGTACAAGTTTATACAGGCACTCAAAAGAGATGCAATCAGAGACAGGACTTCTCTCAAGGACCTCATTTGAAATTCATTATTATAAGTTATGAGATAGTCCTGATGCCAAAAAAGCTCCGTCAGCTTATTCACTTAACTCTAGGCTTATTTTCTGTTCTTTTTTTTTTTTTTTTTTTAGAAAATTGACTCTGATGAGTATGAAGAAAGCAAAGCATTTGCACACATAACTGTGATTTTGCATCACAATGCCATATTAATTCATTCGTATGCAGAATTTACTACACTGGCAATAATTGAAAACAGACCTGAATAAAAGTTATCCCTGACTTCAGCATATTAAAAAATATGGGGGATGTTGTAGCCTAGTGGCTAAGATGTTCCCAAGCCCCAATCCCAAGCCTGCCAAGGTACCACCACCGGGCCCCTGGGCAACCCCCATCCCTCAATTTCTCAGTTGTATAAAAAAAATGAGATAAAATGTAATGGCATGATCAGAGTAGTGGAGGCTCAAGTGGTTAAGGCTTGTGGTGGTTGACTGGAGGATCGGGGTTCAAGCCCCAGCACTCTGTGGGCAATCTGCCACTCTTGTGCCCTTAAGCAAGGCCCCTTAACCCTAAAGACTGCTACCAAATGCCATAAATTAAAACCCATTTTGTTCAACCAAGAAATCACAAATTCTTCTGATAAGCAGCACTAGGACTGTGCATTACTACTAGATTAAAAGCTTTACCTTCTTGGTTTTAATTACTTTTGTTTTATTGCTTTGCAATTGCCACTTTCCATTTTTTTTTCTATTACCTGCTTAAAAGTGGTCTACCTGCGATTGAAAACCTTCTACCCTAAAAGCACGCCTGAAAATAAACCTGTTAAACCCCGATGCATGAATAATAGAACACCAATTCTGATAAAATATCATGATAAAAAGATTCCCTGCAAATATTTATGCATAAATCTTTAGAACATACACTGCTGATGTAATTCTAAATCTAGCCCTCATCCTAGGCTTTTTTATCTGGAAGAAAAAAGATGAAGTGAATCTGACAGTACAATATGTTACCTCGTCCTGAGTGTATCGAGGCATGCTGGGAGGTACTTGTCAAACAAAATGGTCAGATTGGCTTTCTCAGACTGAATTTCTCTCCTGTCAATCCAGCTGGTCACTGGTGGATTCCATCCTAAATCTGCTGGATTGATGTACAATATACCTGCAAGAAAACCCAAAATTTCATGCTTTCTTTCTTTTACTCACCAGACCCTATTCAAGCTCTATTAAGCATTTGGTTCTACAGCAACATCAGTACAATATCTATTAAATTTCCATCAAGCTTATTATTGTGTCTATGTTGGAACTGAGAGGCAAAGTGTGATCGAAGGCACTCGGACCAGCTCTGGAGACAGTAGCAGGGGTAGCAGTGAGGAGATGGCTAATCTCGAACACCAGCCTCATCGTAGGGTTCAGAGGAATCCGCTCGTTACTGGCCAGCGTCAGGACCTACAGAGTTCCACATCAACACATACACACAATTCAGTTTAAAACATACACAGCAACATCATGTGTTGCTCACATGAACCTAAATAGCTGACTAATTACATACATTTAAATGTTTAGGCATTGCCAAGGATGC
This sequence comes from Tachysurus fulvidraco, assembly GCF_022655615.1. Taxonomy (NCBI): domain Eukaryota; kingdom Metazoa; phylum Chordata; class Actinopteri; order Siluriformes; family Bagridae; genus Tachysurus; species Tachysurus fulvidraco. Next base: position 13,974,338 of record NC_062525.1, on the reverse strand, counting down.
AAGCCAAGCTGTCGAAACGGCGTTCACTGAGCCGAAACGTGAAAGCTCGGAGCTGTACCTTGTTATCGTCCATTACTGTGTTCAAAGACTCAATCCACATCGGATCGATATCACCGTCCAGCACAATCCACTTGGGCCCGGCGTGGTTGATGTTGGCCAACTCACGCATGATATTAGAAAACAGCCCTGAAATGAAATCCTATTCTCAGTGTCATGCTACAAAACAACAGGCAATCAGGGGAACAGGCAGGATCATTAAAAAAGAAAGTCTTTTCGAATGAAAGGCAGGAAACACAGAGCCAGCCCTCACCGTCTTTCCACTCTCTTGTGGCTGGGTTTATGATGCCGAAAAGCTCATCATTCGTGACAGCTTTGGGGTTAAGGTCAGCCCATACAGGTTTGCGCTTCATGTTCTGGTAGGTCTTATGGAGAGACTTGAGTACTTGTGATTTGCCCGTTCCAGCGTTGCCGACCACGAACACGGAGTGTCGAACCGCCAAGAGCTCCTCTAACTGAACCACCTGCAGAGGACATATTTCACTTTTAGGTATAGCACAAGAAGCTTTAGGTGCACAGATTCATTCCCGAATCCAACATCGCGGTGGAATAGAAGCAGGCGAGCCCTGACAATCGGGATCAGCTGGTGTAGGATTGTGCTGGCAGGGCTTGTCGCTCACACATGACATCTCTGATGAAGATCAGGCTGCTCAGCTAGACCCATCTGGCTGAATGCTGAACGATTGGGACATTTCTGAAGTGTGATAAGAACAAAAAGCATTAAACGAGAGAAGTCCTCAGAGAGGAGTGAGTGGGAGACAGGGTGTGAGATGAGTGGAAAAGAGACAGACAGCAAGAAAGCAAGAAAGAGATGAAGACTACAGAGAGAAAGAGCAAGCAATGAGATAGACATAGAGAAACAGAGGGAATGTGATTGAGAGATGGCGTGTTTAATCAATGGCATTGACGTTGTATCCTGTTGGGCTCCTAAGAGCTGTTTCTGTGGTTCAAAGGAATAAATGATTGCATCTTTGAAGCAATGTCTGTGGGCTGGTTCGTCAGGGACAGAAGCTAAGGGTTGGGGAAAAAAATCTTAACTCTGTGCCCCCCTCCTTGTCTTCGCTCTCCCTTTCTTGTGCAAATCACAGAGCAAGAGGTATATCAAAGTCCACGGCAGAGCTGAGCTCGAGTCAGATACCTGAGCATCTTCACTTGCACCACGGCAGGGGTTAAACACCTCACTCTGAGCTCAGCCTCCACTGATGGAGTGCTGTTATCCTGTTTGGGTGGCTCTTTGACCTGTTCAAGATTGCACTTATTTCCCCTGGCTCTGGCGAGACCGGCGCCGCTGATATCCGGAGACTCGGCCTAATGCTGGAAATTAGAACTCAGCTCCAGCACCTGAGGCACTATTACACTGTAATTCCTGTTTTCTTATATTTGACCAATATATCCAGTTTCAGAGTCCTTTGACGCTAATGTCTATTTGGCACAAACATACCGGCGGGTTTATGGCTCTTAACCGAAGGCAAGGTGCAAAAAAAGCAGAGCTGGCAAGGAGAAAAGAAAAAAAAGAGTGATTGGGTGATTCCCTAGCTCTCTGCTGATGACATCTTGACATTTTGAGCTCTTCTCCAACCTCTCACTACAGAGATATGCTCTGTAACACCTGTCAGTTGTTGGCTGATATGAAATGACAGCTCTTTGAGGAGTAATGGGTTCATTTAGAAGCCTATTATGCTGCACCAAGCCGGAGTAACAGCACCAAGAATCATTTGCTTCTTTTAATTAGTTAAATATAATGTCTGACTGTTGGAAAAAGTGCATGTCAGTCTGAAATGGTGTAATTTAGTATACACAGTATATCATCCATATATGACCTTGCTGAAAGATTGAGAGTAGGTAAATGAGAGCAAGAGAGACAGTGGAGAATATCTGGGAGGAGGAGACTAAGATAATAGTGTAATAGAGAGAGAGAGAGAGAGAGAGAGAGAGAGAGAGAGAGAGAGAGAGAGAGAGAGAGAGACAGACAGACAGACAGACAGAAAGAAATTGGTATTGACGCCTGTCCTTGTCATGTGCCTCTAAACAAGACTGGTGTCTCAAGCAGCTCGAGAATAATGAAGTTCCGGGATAGATCTACCTTTAGGATCTAATCTAAAGCTATTGAGTCACTGATTTATTGGTTCACTGATTCATTCATTCATATTCAGTAACAGCTTGTGGCAGTGGGCCAATGGTCAAGCACCAGTTGTGAATGTAGGAGAACTGTATTTAATGCAGGACTGTCAAGCGTCACGCATTGAGAGTGACAGTCACGCATTTCGGTCTTTTCTCACGCTCTCCCGCCACACATCGTATTTCAAAAGAAAAACTTTTTGACTATTTATCATATATTTCATATGCCACAGCACCCAACAATGTATCTGTATGCACCGCTGTCTCTATGGAACCGGCGCGTCTCCCCTGGAGTTCTTAGTCGAGCCTGACACTTATCAGCCAACCATAAAAAGATTGGCTAACCAGAAAATAGCACTATTGTATATGGGTAAGATTTAATGCAACAACCAATGAAAAAAAACATTCATTAGTGAGGGTATTTTCGATGGTCGTTTTGAACAAAACCTCAACATGAGACAGCTTGTCTCTGAAAGGGACATTGTCCTCAATCATGACCCTAAAAATGGCTGGGCTTGAGCCGAACTGTTTTAAATGGGAGCAAAACCAAAAAGGCAACAAACACTTACTTAAACACCACCAGTCATAATCTCTCTCTCTCTCTCTCTCTCTCTCTCTCTCTCTCTCTCTCTCTCTCTCTCTCTCTCCCTCTCTCTCTCACACACACACACAATGGAAATTGAACAAATACTTTGTATTTGGTTAAAATGCGGTCAGTGATCCTGGTGAAACACGTTTTTTGTTGGTTTTTTTTCTTCTTTTTTTTGGGGGGGGGGGGTGTTGGGCAGTTGGAAATGTCACTTGGAAATGTCTTCAAAACGTGAGAGACCTGTCAATGTCTGTGTGTTTACATTAACACTACAAAAAAAAACAACATTTGACAGACAGAAAGAATCGTGAAACCTTGCTACCCACTCACCCTGTTTTAAACTCCTAATTTCATTTTATGAGCAAATAAAAAAAAAGCTTAATAAAGTATTCATAAAAAAGACGGCAACGTTCTAAAGCTTGTTTTTGTGAATTCTATAAAGCTTTTTTATTTGGTCAGGGTCACAGAGAATACAGAGCCTGGATAGAAGGTGGACTGGATACACACTGGACTGGATGCTAATCAATCACACACACACACACACACACACACACACACACACACACACACACACACGCACACACACGCACACACACATTCTCACCATGGGGAAATTCAGTGTAGGCATTCTCTAATAGCATGATTTTGGGATGTGGGAGGAAAGTAAAGAACCTGGTAAAAACCCTACGCATGCACAGTGAGAACATGTGAAGGTCCACGCAGACAGTTACCTGAGATCAAGCTCAATTTCTAACACCAATATTATTGATAGAAATCTGTGTTATCTACAACGCAGCTAATTGAAAAAACAAAAATCTAACTCACCTTAAGCACAAAGTTGTCTTCAGCCTGCAGCTTGAGGTCCAGTACAGACTGTTTGACAAACTTCTCAAAGTCCAGGTCCCTTTTACGGGGGACATCCAGAGCGGGGAACAGGTCTCCAATGAGACCCATAAAGACGGGCATATCATCTGTCACTATCTTGGGCACGTTAAAGTCTCTCAGAGCCCTCATTAGCACTTGGTCTTCGGGTCGCTCTGGATCTCCTCTCTTCAGAGAGCCGGCCACCACCAGCACAGACTTGATGGCACGCAGTCCCCAGTCGTAGTGGTCCTGTGATACACCAGTGAGACAGAGGACACAAAATTTATGATACGTGATACAAAGCCACACTGTATCAATACATTATTTATTTTCTCTGAAAATGATTTGCTTGTAGCACACTAAATATTTAAATATCTTTAATGTTGTTTTTCCACTTGCTTGAAGAACAAGGCAAACAGAGCAAAAAGTTTCAGTCATCATGGAAATATGGACAATGCCGGGTTTGAGAGAAAGGTAATATTCAATCATTATAGGAATACATATGAATTTTTAATATTCTTTGCTCAGACTGCATGGTTGCCAATGACAAGGAAAAGAACTGAAGTTAAAGTTTTATTCATCTATCAATCCATCCATCCATCCATCCACTTATCTGTCTATCTATCAGTCCCTTCATCCATCCACCTATCCATCTATCCATCCATTCATCCAACCATCCATTCATCCATCCATCATCTGCCCATTCATCCATCCATCCATACATCCATCCACCTATCCATCTGTCTATCCATCCATTTATCCAACAATCCATCCATCCATTTATCCAACAATCCATCCATTCATCCATCCATTCATCTGCCCATCCATGCATCCATCCATCTGTCAATACATCCATTCATCCAACAATCCATTCATTCATCCATCCATCCATCTGCCCATTCATCCATTCGTACATCCATCCATCCACCTATCCATCCACCCATCCATCTGTTGATCCACCCATTCATCCAACAATCCATTCATCTGCCCATTCATCCAACAATCCATCCATTTATTCATCTGCCCATTCATCCATCCATCCATCCATCCATCCATCCACCCATCCACCTATCCATCTGTCTATCCATCCATTTATCCAACAATCCATCCATGCATCCATCTGCCCATTCATCCATCCATCCATCCACCCATCCATCTGTCGATCCATCCATTCATCCAACAATCCATCCATTCATTCATCTGCCCTTTCATCCTCCCATTCATCCATCCATCCATCCATCCATCCATCCAACCGTCCATTTTCTGAACCACCTATCCCTCAGAGGATCTTGTGGAGCCTAGCATGCATGTGTTTGGACTGGAGGATGAAACTGGAGTACCTGAAGGAACACACAGATCAGGGGTGGGAATAAAAATCTAACCCCAAAGGTGCAAGGAATACCATGCTCTCCAAGTTAAAATTGCCATAAATCCATTTACAAAAATATACAATTGAACCTTTTACAGGAACATGTACAGTTTTGTGTATTTTATTCTAAACATCAATTATGTACATCTATTTATGTAGAATGTATTCTCAGATCAGCTCTATGTTTTAGTCTACCAACAAGAAAGCATTGACAAAACCACCGCACTAAATCCACTGGACTTAACAAAGTAAGAAGAACTTTTTTGTTATTCCCTATACAATATCATTAAAGCAATTTATCCTGCTATATAGAAGTAGTGACCTTTTTGCCTGGAAAATATTTGGACATTTTAAAATACCGAAGTCAAACACAGTAGGTTATAATTGCCAGGTCAAATGGTTCTGCAACTGCAACTGTCAAAATGTGGCCTTTATAGAAAATGGAGAGAAATAGAATTAGATGGAACAGCGCTTTCTTAAAAATATATTGGCATCTACATGAGATGGCAATCATGCTTAAAACAATAAAAGCCACTGACTTGAAACAATCTGACAATAAAGACCCGAAGACATTTTGTTAAGAAAATGTTTTAAATAAAAATAAAGTTGTTTGAATTCGAGAATGTCTTATTCTCATTTTCATATGCATCCATTATAGTAAAAATAATTCTGGTTATTTTCCTAAGAAAATGAGAAACTGAGCCACTGTTGAGTTTAGTTGTAGCAACACTTAACCTCTAAATGATTCCCTCTGGAAACTGTCCTGTCTTTCTTAGGTCAGAGCCTGACACTGCTGCAGCCATCTGTAGCTGAGAGCCAAGGAAGCAAAATGAGCCATGCTGACTGGGTGAAATAGGGAGCATACGCTCTCTCTCTCTCTCTCTCTCTCTCTCTCTCTCTCTCTCTCTCTCTCTCTCTCCTGTCACATCATATCACAGTGTCACCGGCCAATCACGGCCATCTGCGAGGTTGTCTATGCGTAAGAGGGTAGAAAGTTCTTTACTCCGTGTGTGGTACGTTTCCCTTTGAGCAGCAGTTTGTCTGGCTTCACATGCCAAACGTATCTATAATAATCATCTTTAATCACACTACTGACACAGTAGACAGAAGAGCTTTTGACTCCCAAAATAATCTTTATAATCTGACATTTCACACTGTACATTCTTAAACCCTGTCTATATTTTCGCTATCACCAACCAGGACTGAATAAATAAATCATAGACCGCTTAAATAAGGGCTTGTCCCATTATTTAGCATCAGTGAGAATAAAAGAACAAAACATGTCTTCAGGATCTTTCACAGCTTTCTACATTTTTTTTTGCACCGGTCCGTGACCAACAATGCAAAAAGAGTTTGCCCAAATAAAACCTCCCAAAAAATTATAATCCTACTTCTAAATTTGAAGTGTGAAATTGTAACTTGTTCCTCTACCCACTAGATAAAAAGTGGGGTTTGGAATGACGATAATCCAGGATTACAGGCAGTCTGAAAAGCCGACTGGGAAACTCCTTATTAGGGCTGGGCAATAAAGTGATAATGAGATGTATCGCGATAGACAGGTGATCGACATCAATAAAAAATATGTTCGATAAAACGTTCGATATTTTTTATTCTTCGCCGGAGGAAAACTCACACAGGCACTCACTCTCTGGTAACCTAGCAACGTAGTGACACGCTAACAGCCAATGCAACAGTATCATGTTTGGTTGCACTATATCTTTGTCTCGTGCTTGTCTGCTGGATTCCTCTTCAGTAACCAGCAACAGATAAGCAGAAAATGAGCCGCAGCGAGCGAGGAAATTGTAAATAAAAGAGGAAAAGTCAGCTCGCCAGTATGGCAGTTTTTTTATATTTTATAAGTCTGACCGTAGTCACCAGAAGGTGAACAGCTAGTGAACTTCCAAGCACTAAACTTGCACTAAATTCTCAGGTTTCTCTATGTTTATATTTAACACTTTGCACTATTTTATTACACTTTATTAAGCATTTCTTACATTTTCTTTCATTTTGCACCTTAAATGTTAAGAGATAATTGTTAAGTGTTCATTGTGACTTTAGACTTATGTTTACATTTTAATTATTTGAGTTTTCCTGTTTCTTGACATTTCTGTCTTAATAACTGAGGGGATTATGATCAGAGGAAGGTCAAGTTTAAAATAAAAATGTTTAAATGTAATATATTTTTCCCCTGGTCCTTATTTTAAATGGGTCATAAAAAATATCAATCATTATCGATATCGAACGATATGAAACACTGATATCGTGATACAGTTTTCAGCCATATCGCCCAGCCCTACTCCTTATACAAAGAAAATGTTCTGGACTAGGTATTTAAACCATGTCAATGCTAGAATGTTCTTTACCTGTTTGGACAGAAGCTCCTTGCAGAGCTGGTAGAGAGTGATGAACTTGCGTGCCAACAGCCTGGCCTCGATAAAGCCTTCTGCTACCAGCATGATCTCACAGATGAGCTCGAAGTCCGGTACTACCATAGCGCAGGGTCTGCAGGAGAGCCGTGAAAATACATAATACTCTCTTGTAGAGAAAAGCTCTACAAGACCTGCATTGTATTTACACAGAAAATAGTGCACCACTATCATGCATATATTAAATTTACACAACTTTTTTTTAACAGCTTGAACAGCAAAGATTTTTTTTAGTTTATATCTCACACTTACCGAAAGAGAGCTTTCAAATTCTCTGGCAGCTCCGTCCTGCCGGCATAGCCTGGATTCATCGTGATAAAGATCCCCACAGTGGGCACCAGGTTCACTTCCTCGCCCATGAAGTTAAAGCGTTTCTTCTTGTCCCGAATGGCATCTTGGATACATTTCACCTGATAATAACAGACACCTGATGCTAAGGATGGAAGGATCGTTTTCATCCTTTCTAGCGGCTCTTTTATCGCCGACGTATTTTCCATTTTTACTAAAATCGTGATGAAATGACTTAAAATCAAATAAATAAAATTCTCTACAGAAGTATTTGTGGAGGTCGTAATGCTCATCCTAGACGGCAATGATATCGGTGACCTAGATGTATCCATTCATGCGCAGAGCTACTTCAAGTCAAGAAGTCGTGCTTAAAGCAGCACAAAGATTGGAATGCTTTTCATCATGGAGGGAAATCACAGCATTTTGCTTTGCTTCGAGTGTAACTCAAGGTTGTGCGGTTATGCCTAACATACAAGGCAGACATCACACAGCCATATTCACTACCTATTCATTCTATATCTCTCATCCGGTTCATCCTGTCTGATTGCCAAGAGGGAGCAAATTCCGCTGTACATCAGATAAATATTCAATGGGGATGCCAGCAATTGCTTCCCACATCAGAAAATCATATTGTAATATATTCCACCTGTGCAGCAGATTACTGGAAGCAGTTTGGTGTTTGCTAAATGCAAATGATTCCGACTAAACGCCCTCGCAGCACTCGATGATGTATTTCAGAAGCAGATAAACAGTGGCAGTAGACCGTTATAATGCCAGTGTCATGTAGCCTAATCATAGCTCTGGTGTCCTCGAGTGGGATCTACAAGTCTACAAGTCTCCATCGATGACATTGACGTTATATCTTAGAGGTGAGTCTCAAATGAACAATGCAGAAAAATCAAAGTAAGCTTTGCTTCAAAGGAAATTGAATTTCCGTGAAAAATCACAGCCAGTTTGGGGAGTTAAACTGGCACATCTTTTCGACTTGTAGCATTTAGGAGGAAAATAAAGTGTTCCATATTAAGGAGGCCATTTACCACCAGTGCTGTGCCTCCCATAGTGAAAAGCTGAGCTGGACTAATTTGTCTCAATACTGATGCGTCTGCTGGCCTCCTTCTGTTTGCTTTTTTTTTTTAACCCATGTGACAGTTCTCATGTACAAAACTCTGTGTATTCTCTCACGTCTGCAGTTGGGCTTAAATAAAAATGGATTACCAAACGATCGTCCTTCTCTTTCAAACAGCCGCTCATGTGTTCTGAAGACACAAGAACAAGACGGGGAACGTTAACGCCCCCGACGCAGCTACTCTGATGTTCCAAAACTTGTCACTGTTTCACCAAATAAATACCAAAACACGGATTCATTATTCATCACAGTGCCAAAAAAAACCCCTCATTCATTTCTCTGACATTTTAAGAATTCAGACAGTGGCAGTGACGCTTAAAGAAAGTCCAGAGCTGCTTTTATTCTCAGCTATCTCTGAGTCACCAGCCCCTGAAATGTGCCGTTAAACGGGTTCTGGTTTAGAGAAGCACATTTCTTGGAAAAATGCGCCACTCTACCAGGGTCACTCACACATTTATAAAAACGATAGACCTTCAGGGGTAGATGATGTCTACAGGCAGGTATTTGTGCACGGGTAATTAAGATTTACCTTGTCGTGTAATTTCTCAAGAATATGCCACATATGAGCCTGCCGGGCCGGGTCCTAAAAGCAAATGTAACGCAAAATGGCTTTTGTAGCTGATAATTAAAAGAGGTTTAAAGGAAATTTAACACGCTGGTTCTTTATGGGTTTTCTTCCAGCATTCGGCAGATTCTGAGTTTTGCGGCTCTACTCGCTAACACAGATTTACACTGAATAATTAGAATGGCTGGCCTTTATTTTCAGCCATGTATGTATATATAGATAAATATAAACCAGAGCTCAGATTAAAAATGAACTAAACTAAATTGAAATAATTGAGACTGGATATGCTGCTGCTGAGAATGATGATGATGTAGTAGGTGAAATTGTGAAGAGAAAAGCAAGAAAGGAACCAGTTGCCCAAAATAAAAAGGCTTTAACACAAGCAGTTTAATCTGAAACAGAGCTTTGTTTTGCATGAAAAATTGGTAATGTGAGAGCTGTCATGTTCACTGTGCTGTAATGTACTGTATATGTGACAAAAATCACATAGAGCCTTGCTGCACATAACAGCACCAAAAGATGTTGAGTTATGTGAGCTTGTGATGACGGAAGATGAACTGCATCCAACCAACAAGTCCAACGCTTGTTGGAACAATCGCACCACAGAAAACGTGTGCAGAGTGAAAACCACCTAATACTGCCGTCAGCGTAGTACCAGGGCTACCGATTTATATCCTGTAGTATTATACGCTTCTGTGCTATAAGAATTTAATCATCTCAACATAATTTTACACTGCACAATATCCTGTGACATTTACTTAGATTATATTGTATTATAAAACCTGCGCACCTTTACAGATTTTGTATAGGCGACGTAGAATTTAACATCGGAGTAAATACGTTAGTACAAGCTGTCATACAAGTATCCTCAAAAAAAGCCTTTTTTCTTGCCAATAAAACAGGAGATAAAGAATGATTCCTTTGAAATGATTTCCCAGGTGTCTTGAAGCATCTCACATGCTCTTGACTGCACTCATACAGCACTCTTGCTTCATGTCAAAGGTAATACATATAGAAAACAAATATATAGCTGACATCAGTTGAATATATTCAGCAGTTTGACCTAGACTAAATCTTACATTTTGCACTTTGTGAAGGAAAAAAAAACCTCATTCAAATAATTTTTGGACTTGTAAAAGGATTATACTGAAAGGAATCACCTACAAAAATCCTGCAGAATCACCTTAAAAATTAGTTTCCACTATTGCTGATACCACTAAACAGTCCCGACTGTGCAGCTATTATTATTATTATTATTATTATTATTATTATTATTATTATTATTATTCTTATTATCATCACACCTGTCCCTATGAATGTTCCTATTAATGCTGAAATGGTTTAACTCTTTTCCAGGGCTAGCGTGATGCTAACGTGAGGTGAGATCTCACCTGCACCGCGACCACAGACAGCACCTCCACGGAGATCCTGTTAAACTCGTCAAAGCAGCCCCAGGCACCTGTCTGCGCCAGGCCTTTGTAGATGTTTCCACAGGACTATGGGATGAGAAAGACAAGATAGAAAAAAGGCGACGGTGTGAGTTACGGCTGAATCACTTCAGAACAGCTGATAGTGAACAGATGCGTACGATGACCGAATCATAGCTACGATTCGGCGTTCCCTTTTTATGGTCTGAGTCATGAGAGGCCTGCATAATTTGCACTCCGTCCACGGCAAATGCGCGTCAGTGCCCTAGTGTTTGCTAATAAGCTTGCGTTTCATTCATATTCAAAAAGCATCGTGCAATAACCCTAAGCAGAGCAGCAGGGCTTTTTTTATGTGCAGTGGACACAGTATTATTAAATATCAAATAAGTGTTGATTGATTGTGGGTATGTGCGTTCCTCAAGCCCCACCCCTTTCTGTTTTTCTTATGAAGCTCTCGGTATATAATTTCATTCTTGCTCTTTGACCAGTATCATACTGCAGTGCACAACCAGGGTCAGTAATGCAGCAGCCTCGTCAGGTACAAGGTGGATAAAGAGATTAGTGCTTCGTCTCTATTGACTGTCATATTATATGGCTTTTTCTCCTGCCTAGTGAATACGGCAACAAGCAGCAACGAGGACGGAATATTGAGGAGATAGGTGACATGGCTTAGGAGGTAAATAAGCCTAGGCATCAGAGCTTTACTAATCTGCTGGCCTCCATGTTGGCAGAGGACAGCTTTGCTTCGCTTTAATACACAGCTCAGGAGATGATAGACAAGTAAGAAAGGGGAAAGAGAGAGAAAAGAGAAAGAGAGAGAAAGGAGAAAGAGGGACATGTGGTGCTGGGTAGAAGAAGCGTTCGTAAGAAAAACACACGCTTCAGCAAACCTGGAGAGAACTCTCCGACCCTAATTTCCTCGTAATTAAAACAACACACCAAGAGTTGTGCTGGAGGTGAATGCAGATGCAAATGCAAAATGAAGTGCCAGAAAGAAGAAGAAGAAGAAGAAGAAGAAGAAGAAGAAGCCTTTATTACAGAAGAGTGAAATTCTTCTTCGCACATTCCAACTATACAGGTTGAGCGCATGGTCAGCCATGATACAGCACCCTGGAGTAAAGAGGGTTATGGGCCTTGGTCAAGGGCCCAACAGTGGTGGCTTGGCGGTGGATCCTCTGATCAACAACTCAGAGCCTCAACAGCTTGAAAAAAAGTTGAAGAAAAGTATAAAACAGATATACAGGCACATGGCAGAGGTTTTCACCTTGTAGTCCATCTGCTCGGAGCAGTTGAAGACATACACCATGATGCCAAGTGCTCTTCCCAGATCCTTGGTGGTCTCGGTTTTCCCTGTGCCTGCCGGACCGGCCGGGGCTCCGCTCATGGTCAGGTGGAGGGACTGGGTCAGTGTAATGTAGCATCTGTGATAGTCACACACAAGCATATCCGGACAAAATTACAATCAGAAATGAAGATACTTCTTGGAAAATGAAGCCTACCTTTGTCTACTCTAATTAACAAGAGCGTACACAGTTTAGTTACATCTCAAAGTAAATGCCTGGAGATGCTGCCCATTAGTTCCCAGACACATTTTCCCTAATGACAAGTTTATGATTATAGGAAGCAATCACCTTTCTTACACCTTTAGAGGCCCAGTGCATAATGGAGCCATCTGCACCGCAACCCCCACTACCATATGCTTGGTAAGACGCAGCACCATTGATTTCTCCATCAAAGACGCGCTTTTCCGCTTTGTTGTTGTTTCAAAGACATCCAGAATCCATTTGGGGCATTTTTAGTATAAACAGCTTGCTGAAGAGCTTCAGCAACTTGCTATCTGCTTTTAACAGGAAAGTCTTTAATGGGACACTTTCTTTCTCTTTCTTTATTGGGCTCTGAAGCTTGTGCTACAACTGTGATGAGCTCTCTCCCTGTGTGTGTGTGTGTGTGTGTGTGTGTGTGTGTGTGTGTGTGTGTGTGTGTGTGTGTGTGTGTCTACAGTATGTACTGTATGTGTGTGTTGGGAAGACTCAAATCACCAAGCCTGAAAAGGAAGTTTCAAGTGCTGTCTTCCTGTCCACATCTGCTTGCTGTACACACACTAGATGACGCATTTGCCTAAACTGTAAAGTCACACTTAACTTTAGTTTGCATAAAGTTTAGAAATCTCACTTCCTGAAAACACTTTCATTCCCAAGTCTCGCCCTTGCTTTAGACGATAAACGTACCTGGAGACAGTAGATTTCTACGTAAGAACTGTAATCAAAAATGCCGTTCTGCGCTTATCCCAGGATTCTTATTCACAATATGCTCACGCTGAATACCCTTTCAACACACATAGTCTGTTTATCCTTTACTCTTCTACACCTGTATACTGTAATGATTCATAATCCCGCTATCTGGTGTCACCCACAAGGGTCTGGTTCCTTTTTTGAATGCGGTACCACTCGTTTCTTCCTCATGTCATCTCACTGACATTTTCCTCACCATTGTCACTTCTGACTTGCTCATTATGGATCTAGATCTATATCAGGATTTGTGTAAAGCCGAGTTGGGGCAATTGCTGTCTATTGTTAAAAGCGCTATACGAATGAAATTGAATTGAATTTTATTATGAATTTTTTCTTTTCTTTTTCAAATACTTTTGGATGGGAATTCGTTTGAGTGAGCAGACTGGTCAAAATAAAAAGAGAGAAAAAACTGTCATTGCAAGATTTTGCTGTGGGAGGCTGTGAGAAAATATTGCAACAGGAAAATGATATTGCATCATGCACTGTAAGTAGTTATTGTGAAGCAATATGCAAATGTATCGTGTTATTAGACAGACAGGAATTGTATGGGGGAATGTTTAAAAGTTTGAAGCATATCCAAGGAGAGGGTGAGACATTTAATGTGTTTAATGTCTTTATGCTGTTGAATTGATTGGTTTAACCGAATCTCCATGTCAAGCAGTTCATTATTTATTTATTATTTCATCTTTATCTGATCAGCATCATTATGGAACCCGAGCTTCTTCCCGGAACACCGAGAGTTAAGTAGGAATATGATACACTTTGGATAACATATGAGTCCATGACATGGCGAGGATGCACACACAAATTCACACTAAACATATTCAAACTGACTACCGGCATGGATTTCGGTGTAGGAGGAACCTGGAGAATTGAATCAGGAAGGAACCTTAACAGGACATACAAAATTCCATACTGACAGAAATCCCAGCAGCACTATCTACTGTGACAGTGTAAGAAGTTTTGGTGAACTCTTTTTTTTTTATTTTATTTTATTTTTTTTTATACCCTTTAAATCACCTCACAAAACACAAAACTTCTTTAGGTTCCTCACACTCATAATCACAGTCATTTCCTATTGTGAATCATTTTACTGAATCATTTTTAGCAGGTGGAATCATTTTACTGAATCATTTTTAACAGGTAGAATCATTTTACCTGATCATTTCTAGTATACACGGGTATTGCGCGTATTTCTGTTTTATCTAACCAATGAAGGGCAAGATATTACTAAAAAAGAAAAACGATTCGTTTCTATCTTGAAAGTAAATGTTAATATAAAACCCACTTCTTCTCTCTAAGGAAATGTGTTCTTCTAAAGTTTTGTGTAAATCTCAACAGAGGGAAAACATCCAAAAAAGCCAACAGTGTAATGACTCGCTTTATATCAGGTTTGCGGTGACAAATGAAATAATTTGTTTGTTTATACTGAGGAATGAAACACCAGTGTACTGGTAAAAAAGGGTTAATATTCTAATTAGTGGATGTTATAGAGCCAGATCGATTGCTGCCTTGCACTTTATCTCCGCTCAAGTGCAGCTCTGATTAGGAAGCACTTCACACAGTTATCAATAACTTTAAACTTTAGACTCTCAACTTGAAATTTCCATAAAGATTCGCATCAAGCTGGCGAGAGCCTCTGTTGGACTCACCTGTCTGTGAGCGGCGTGATGACGAGACGTGGCGTGTTGCCCAGGTACTCATAGGAGTATAGAAACTGGGCATCACAGATGTTAGCAAAGCAGTGTCTGTCCCTCTCATCCCAACGGTGGCGCAGTTGGGACAGCCATATGAACGCCTGCGAGTTCTCCACCTGAGAGGGAAGGAGCACAGACGCAGACTACAACCCCGTTCTCGTACAGAAGTTGTAGAAAGTCTTTTATACATGAAAAGCTAACAATTTTTTAACTTTTCATACACGTTAGCCTGTAAGAACCAATTTGCGAGCGCCAGACCGTGCTCGGCTAATACTCTGCACCATGCAAGGACGGTGATTACGGAGGATTAAAGACGAGAGAATGTAACACCTGAGCGGTGAAGAGAAATTATCCAGAGGCTAAGCCACTCTCTTCACTTTGCTTTCATTAGGATTTCTGTTTGACTTAGCAGTCATTACTCAAGTAAATCCAAAAAATGAGAAATCCTAAGGGAGCAAAAAGTAAGGCCATGCGCTAAAATAATCATACGGAATAATAATATAATTACACACCAAATAATTTCGTATGCACATTTCTTAATAAATATGTACTCCAAGCTTCCTTTCTGAACGCTGCTAATGCAGTGTGTAAATTCTCTGTAATTTCACCCTGGGTGCTGAGCGTGACAGAATACTCAATGATTCTGCAGAGTCTCCAGACGTCCCACTATATATATATAAGGTAACGGGTGACGTTAAGGTTGATGGTGGTACAGTACCTTCTGGGCAATGATCTTTGCCACTACGTCTCTGGCATGGACATCTATAGTGCAGATGGTCATGATCTTCTGTCTGTCTCCAGGGCTGAGCTTCCCAATCAGCATGGTGATGAGCGTGTTCAACTGGCTCACTTGTTTCTTATAATATTCCTTCATAGCATTCTCAGAGCCCTCCTCGAGCCGGGCGAAGGCCATACCGACTTCAGTGGTCCACCAGATCTGAGTGCAGGTGAGCGCAACCTAACACACAATCAAAAAATCGTGTATTACACAGCAGCTTGGTTAAAAATATGTGTTTTTCTGCCTGTAGAATTCTTTCCAAAAAATGACATTAAAATCGATTTGTTCTATGATTATTTTTAAAACATTTTGTCTGGGACATCTTGTTGCAAAAAGCATGTTGGGCTATCTGTCTGTCTGTCTATCTGTCTGTCTGTCTGTCTGTCTATCTATCTATCTATCTATCTATCTATCTATCTATCTATCTATCTGTCTGTCTGTCTGTCTGTCTGTCTGTCTGTCTGTCTGTCTGTCTGTCTGTCTGTCTATCTGTCTGTCTGTCTGTCTGTCTGTCTGTCTATCTATCTATCTATCTATCTACTGTATCTATCTATCGATATAATCAAAGAGATAGAAAGAATAGATAGAAACCCTGCTGCCAATATGTTTGAATTCCCCGAATGAAATTTTTTATTACAATGTGTGATTCAGAAAAAAGCAAACAGATAGTTTCAATCTTTTTTTATTCAGGTTTTTTCCAATTAATTCCACTATATATTTCCTTGTCATTCACAAACTGTTCTTCTTTGAGAATGTTTAAGGTTCTGTTTAAGGATGCTGGTGTATACCTGAGCAGGATAGTCCAACAGCCACTGTTCTCTCGGTTTGTCCTCATACGCTACAACAGCCTCTGCCATTTCGTGTCGTACAGTAGCACGCATCGTATCTAGAACTCTATTCAGCCATAATTCAACCTGCAAAGCAGAATGTACTGGACTTCACCTGAGCGTTATTACTACAAGTCAGAATCATTAAGGATTAAATGCTTCAAGGCGTGTAATGTGGTGTTCTCGATCTGGACCATACACCCGGGGAACGCTTGGCATGTGATAGGACACCCCTTGGATTGGATGGCAGTCCATCACACACACATTCACACACACATTGCATGCATTTATCAAAACCAGTCTTTCTATTGGCATGTTTTTAGGAGATAAGATAAAACCGTAGAACCCAGATGAAACCCATGCGTAAACGAGCAGAAGATGGACAGACAAAAAACTATGAATAATCCAACCGAATAATATTATATAAAGGAACAGTCATTACGATCAGGGCACAGAAGGATTTATTAGGTGTATATACCTGGCCATTGCAGTCACAAGGCTCACTGAAAGCAACATACTCATCCTCCTTGCTGTACATGCCCAACCCTGACTTTCCAGGGTTGCCATCGGCATCATTTTCAAACCTAATCTTTGCCATGTTGTCAAACAACTTTGGCAGATGCCTTTGAACCTGAGGGCAGAGAACAAAAAGCTCAACTAAAAAGCATGCTGTTTGCTTAGAAATGTTTACATCATCATCTATCACAACATAACAGACTGTGCTTCAAGTCAAGCAAGCGAATGAGCAGTGATCAACACTGCCATCTAGAGTGTGATATTGGGTGCTGCAAGCAAAGTCTGTGAATAAGTCTAGGTTAAATAAGCACGCAGAAATCAATGAGCATAAAAACACCTGTATACAAAGCTGTGTGTGTGTGTGTGTGTGTGTGTGTGTGTGTGTGTGTGTGTGTGTGTGTGTGTGTGTGTGTGTGTGTGTGTGTGTGTGTGTGTGTGTGTGTGTGTGTGTGTGTGTGTGTGTGTGCTACCTGCTGAGGGTTGGTGCCATTTGACAGAATGTCCAGCAGATCAGCAGATGAGATGAAGTAGAACCTGGGGAAAGCCAGCCGCTTGGTATCCAGATATTCAGCCAGAGCCTTTTCACAGAGTGCCAGCCTGCAGGAAGAAAGACCATGCCGATAAGGTGTGTTTGTATCTTGTACTTTCATAGACAACTGAAATACAGCCTGAGGGTTATAGATGATATGGTCAGGCTACAGTCCCTCCCATACTGCACTTCTGTGAAATTGTGAGACAGTCTACAAAAAAAACAAAAACAAAATAAAAACAAGTGATGAACCTGCTCTGAATGTCCTCCAGCCTGTTGTAAAGCCCGCGTTTATTGGTGGCCTCCACAACGTTGGGCGTTTTATGAGCATCATAAGCCAGCTCTTTGAAATCTGTATCAATGCCTTCAAAGCGCTTGGAATCCTGCAAGATATTCATGAAAACTGCTGCGGTAAAATAATAACCAACATTACCAGCAAACATCTGTGTTCCTGGTTATTAGAATACCAGGATAATTATCTAGACATATTCAGCCAAAAGCATGGCTTTCCAAAGATAAACATTTTTATCTCTGATCCAAATCAATGAATGCACTGCCAGTGGGTAGGACAAGATGATTCTCCAGTCAGTAATGACCTCATTAAGCTAGGCCAAGTCCTCATTACAGGCATCTGGTGCACTCATTGATAACAGATAACTTTCTGTGGTACATTCATACTGTCTTTTTGGACTGATGGTATTTATTTGTGGGGTGTGATTATATGTGTATTAATCGTGTTCGTAATTAATAATTCTCATATCGTGACCAACACCATGCAGAAATATATTAATATATATAACAATTGCATCCCGAACCTCAGGTAACTGTGAGCGGATGTCCTCTGAGCCGATGAAAATGCTCTCCAGGTGTGACCAAGTCCTCTGCACTTCAAACCAGATGGAGATCACAGAGTCGGCCGCCGAGAGCCGGCGCTGCCAAGATGACACCTCGTCCAAAAAGAAAGCAATGTACTTGGAAGTCATAAGGTTCTGCAGCTGCACCTGGTTGTCTTCCAGTGTTTCAACCAGCTCCTCGTCTGCCTTGAGAAGAGGGATACTGGTGCGAGAGTGGGACTCATACCCAAATTCCATTGCCGTCCAAGTGGCATCCAGCTCACTCAGGACCTTCTCCATGCCCATTTCCTTCACCGCCCGGTCCACGATGGCCCTCACCTCATCCTCAAAGCAGTGCAAATTTAGGTTCAGCAGGTCAGCCAGTGTGGTGTCGCGGTCCATGGTGAATTGCACACCCGTGGCTATCATTAGCTGTTCCCAGTGTCTGGGACGGATGGCTGGGTTCTGTAGCTCGGCTACGGCTTGTAGAGACGTCAGTGTATTCCTCACGACGCCCTCCAGACCAGCGAAAGCATCCCATGCTCGTGCCTCCTTATCCAGAGCCCGTAGCTCTTTGGAAACGCGTTTGCACTCCATCTCCATGTCATCCACGTTGATGTCCTTCCATGGTGTGGTGCGCCAGTAGTCAAGACTGAACCTCATGACCATTATCATGTCCCACAGCTCTTTAAGGATGGACACTTCTTTGCGACATTGCTTGAGTTGTTTGTAGTCAGGAAAGTTGACTTCAAAGAGGCTGGCTGACTCGATGAGTTCAGTCATGACTGATTCTTTCTCCTGAATCTGTTTGTGTGCTAGGTTTAGCAGGGGGTAGGGGTTTGAGCTGTCAAACCTAATAGTATATAAAAACAGGGTAGTCACATTTGATTTCATCAACGACAGAAAGATCGTCATTCGGCAGCAGTACGTTTGACTCGGTCAGCACTACAGAAATTGATGGCTGTATAAGAGGATAATATTTAAGCCTGGCAAGCTATACCTGAAAGGTCCTTTGGTGCGGAACTGCTCCCTGAACATGTATTGCTCTACATCGAATGTAGCGCACTTTCGCCGCAGGTTAGCCACCTCATTAGCCTGCAGTGGAGCCACATGTTGCTTCATCACTACAGCTTTCTTCTTTATGTTAGTCCACTTCTCTGGCAGATCCTATGACATATCAACACATTTAACACGGGTGTACTTCATCAAGTTCTGTAGTGTTTTATGGTGTGTAGCTGCAAGTGTCTGCTTATGGGAGATTTTACAGTTTACTATCTCTATATCTCTAAAGTGAAACGCCAAAGCCGTAACAGCTTTCTGCCCATTGTGGTGGTATTGACCGTTTGGCTCTATTTTGAAGACAATTACCTTGAGCTGTTTATACACCACTTCAGGAAGTTCCTGATCATATGTCTTCAGCAGATCAATGGTGTGCTGCAGAGGTTCAAACATTTCGTCCGTAGAACTCTGTCTCTCTTTCACTGCCATTAAGTGACCCATAATCTCCACCAGACCGCCATAGTCTCCTTCTTCCACCTCCGTGTTAAAGCCAGTCTCCGTTACCTTAATAAACCCCTGCAGATCTGACAAACTGCAAAGGGGAAGAAAAAAGCCACCAAAGTGAAATAAAAGTTATTCAATCATTACAACACTTTTTTTCCCCTTCAGGCATTTTAGCACATTTACTCCTACATCAGTTTATATCTTAATTATTTAAAGGTTTCTTTCAGAAACAGTAAGCTACCTCTGTGTCACATGGTCGATAAGATGCTGTTTGAACATAAGGCTCCACTTTTTGATAATATTGAGCAGAGCGCTTTTGAAGGCCCGTGCATCCACTTTCATCCAGCCTTCGAACACGCACACAGGCTCGAGCTTCTGCACTTCTTCATACACACCCTCATAGGAATTCACTTGCTCACGGAAGCGCTCCAGAGTGGGTGGGTTTTCGGGGACACCGTCCTCGGCGTGTGCCTCGATCTCCTCGTTTGTGAGGACGTGGCCGTAGAGCAGGAACTGACGCATGAACTCCTTCCGGTCATCAATGTAGAGGTAACCGTAGCGTTCAAACGCATTTCGGTGCTCACAACATTTTCCCATGACCCTCTGCACTCGGTCCATCAGAAGCTGACGCATGTCTGTAAGATCTGCCATCTCCTCCATATCAGCCTGTAGAAATGATTGTCCATGTTTTAGAGAGACAATCTAGTGAATTACTGAGAACCTGGATTAGATCTATAGCTGGGGCAGATTCAACTAAAATTTGCAAAGATCCAGCTAGACAAAATTCTTTCACCATATGTAATGACATTTATGGCATTTGGCAGATGCTCTTAAGCAGAGGGAATTACACTTTTATCTCATTTTTTACAACTAAACAATTGAGGGTCAAGGGTCTTGCTCAGAGGTCCAGCAGCAGCAGCTTATTGGACATGAGATTCAAACTCACAACCTTTCAATCAGAAGTCCAACACCTTAACCTCTAGGCTACCACATCCCTCCATGATTAGCTCATGGGCCTTAAAGCCCTAAGTGTCTGCTTTCATATGAGTCATTAACCACCACTGTGGAGTGTGACATGACAGAGATATTCAAAGCTGAATAAAAATATATTTTTTTGGCCTCTGGTAAAAAGGATTAAGCTTTTTATGTTTCGTTTCACCCTGCATGTTAGCATAATGCCGATTCATGTGACTAGCATTATGAAAAGCTATGACATCTATTTAAACTTGAAGCAGCGTGTAAACACATACTCTTCTGTAAAACATTCATTGTTGAACCATGTCATCATGTCACTAAGTAGACCCGAGAGAATTTTCCTGCTTTTCTCTAAATAATTTACATAAAAGCATGTAATTAGCTTTAACAGATGTCATGATGGTCTACGTCTAGAAAACATGGCTGAGCAGCAACTATGGCTTTCTATCTGCTGATAGATTCTTTATTTCTTATAATTCTAGACTGCTCATTTCGATCTGCTGAAAAGTATTTATGGCTCCACATCTGTACATCTGTACGGACTGTACGGTCACACCTTCTCTATCCCACTTCCTTACCACAAAATGTACGACAGGACAGTGGAAGTGAATTATTAGAGGAAAGGCAGTACCTGGTAATGAGGAAAACTGTTACACTCAGCCAACCGTGGTACCAGAGAGGAGATCCTGTAAACATCATTGATGAGACCCTCCACTAGTTCATAGAAACCGTCGGCAGCCCCGAACTCGAGGGATGGATGGAAAACTATATCAGGAACCTCAAGATTTAGATGGACTTCAAAAAGTGGAGCTAAGCCAAGTGTCTCACCTGATGGAGTAATGAAGCATATTACCGTCCGCAGAAGAGATTCCCACTCTACAGTCTATGAGCCAAACACTAGAAGCAAGCTTACCATATTATTGTATAAATTCTCATAAAAAAACAATTCATACCAGTGTTATCCAAAAAGAATCGGAGGGAGCTTTCAATGCTGTTGAAGAAGCCATCGATAACCATTTCATCAATGTATTCCACATAAGACCTCCATTCAGCTGATGATGGATCCACTTGGAACAGTTTCAAGTTCTCCTAAATAAAAAAAAATCTATAAATTCTACACACTCACCATCCTATCTTATCTTTTAAAATTACTTCATCACTGACCTTCAGTAAGAAATGGAGCTTCAACCCAGAGTTACGGATCTGGCCATAGGTTCTTTCCAAGCGCTCATGCTTGTCGTCCAAGTTGAGCAGGGTGTCTTTCTTTCCGTCCTTCCTCTCAAATATGGGATGAGTCCAATTTTTCATGATGCTCTGGATCTCTTCCACGTTGTCTTTTGTCCTCTGAAGTCGCATTTCAAGATCGTGAACTGCCTCACGCACATCTTGGATGTACGCCCAGATTTCTAGCAGTAACACATGAGCTATGGTCATGACTGAAGTTATTAATATAACAGATTAAGCTTTTAGGCTTTTAATGACTTTTGGTCGGTTGTGTAAATTGACACAGGGTACACAAATTGAAGTCATTTTTAAAGCACATAACTAATTGCTGCATCGTAAGAATGAGAAAGAGTCAATGGCACTGTGGGCTATTATGTTACAATATATCCTGCTTATGAATTTTAGGTTAAAGTAGTTAATAGATCTTGTGAATTTTCAAGGACTGAGCTGCTTTGAAAACCTCCATCCATTCATCTGTCTATTCCTTATACTGCTTATCCTACTAGGTGGCAGGAAACCGGGGCCGTATTCCCCGAATATTCTTAGTGCAAAGTTGTGCTGCACGATTAATCATATCGCAATCGCAATCGCGATATCAAGCCTGTGCGATTATATGACGCAAAATGCTGCGATTTCATGAAATAAACAAATAATAAATAAATGCATGTGTGGACATGACAACCCATTCTCTCTGAAAGCTGCTAAAAAAAAAGACCAGTGAGTTTCAGTTTAGGCAGTGGCACGTGTGGCGTGTATGGTCATGTGACTTTTTCCGGTGTGCAGCGTGGAACGGGTGAAGATGGACACTGAACTGGTGGCCAGAAAAAATGCTACCTCTGTTATATGTAGTGGTAATTTCGTCAGACGAGAATAGACGAAATAGGTTCGTCAACAACCTTTTTTTTCATGACTAAGACAAGACGATAAGACTGCACCACTGTCCAAAAACGCTGACTAAGATAAATTAACATGCATTATTGTTGACGTAAAAAGACGAGATGAAAATGTTTTGTATAAAATAAAAACTAAGATAAAATCTCTCTTCATTTTCGTCTACAATTGTCTCTGCTTTTTCATCAGCTGTTATGCCTTTAAAATATTCAGAACGAGTTTGCGGCTTCGCGCTGTTGCTCGTTACAGGTCTCATACGCCTGTGGCTACAACACGAAACTGCTGAACAATTGCATTGCTTCCGCTAAAGAACAAAGTGCGCTCCGTCTCTATGGTAAGAATCCTGTGTGTCCATTCCAACGCTCTGTTTTTCATGGCAACGGTGTGTTATAGTTAGCATCGGTCTGTTATCAAGAAATAAAATAGTGTGTGCATAGAAAAAATTCGTCCACACGCCGCTCAAAAAAAAAAATTGACTCATGATACCATTTGTTTATTATATCGCAATCGCATATCACAATTGCAATATTGACCTCAATAATCGCAATATGACATTTTCCCTAAATCGTGCAGCCTAGTGCAAAGACTTGCTGCTAGTGACGTAATTCTAAGAAAATTCTTAGTAATGTGGGTGTTTGCCTTAGAATTAAAGAGAAGATCGTAATAAAGATAAAAGTCATATTCTTTAAGCATCTTAACCATTAAAAGTGCTCATAAGGTCAAAAAGTCTTAGGACTAGAGAGGAGGATTTTAAGAGGCTCAAGAGTTTTTTTTAGCAGAGGAGAAAATAGCTAAAAGGTGAAGAGGAAGAAGAAATGTGTTGTATACAATATTTAATAATGATAGTGAGTTAATATGATGATACAGATTAGATCGTGTAGGGCTTATAATAGACCACATTTTAAAAGCACTACATTTTTTATTAGTGAACAACCAATCACAGTCTTCAAAAGAATGTGTCATACCTAGTAACAGGGTTAAGCCCCATCTCCTCTCTAAGATAAAAGCTTTTGTATTTTGCTTTGCTCAGAGTTGCTCTTAGATTGGTCCTGAATCACTCTTAAGATAATATTCCTAGTTTTAAGCTAAATTGGGAGGTGTCTGAGATCATTCTTAGAATCTTTATGATTATGAGCTCTAGAGCCTATCCAAGTTTGCGTCCAAGGGCACAAAGCAGGGCACACCCTGGACGGAATACCAGTCTAATCAAAGGGCACAATCACACTCACACTTATTCAAAAGCTACAGACAAATTACAGATGACAATCAGCCTAAAATTGGTTAATATTCTATACCTTTGCTTGTCCAGTTAATGGTGTCTTCAGCATCCTTCAGTTTAATGTCAATGTTTTTTAGCTGGTTCTGGATCAGAGGGAATTCCACCTCCAGCACCGTCCTCATCACTTTGTTGTACCAGCTGGTCATGAGTTCCAAGTTAGCTATATACTGCCAGAGCAGCTCCTTTTTGGAATAAATATCAGCAGCGAGATCTGGAATATCCTGGTCTTGCATGGCCTCCAGATACTTTACCTCTCGTAGCACTGACACCAACTAGAGATTGACAAGTAAGAAGAAAAGCCTTTATTTGTCACATATACATTACAGACAGAAAGTCTTTCTACACATATCCCAACTTAGGTTGAGGTCAGAGCACAGGTCCGGCCATGGTACAGCATACCTGGAGCAGAGAGAGTTAAGGGACTTGCTTATGGGCCAAACAGTGGCAGCTTAGCAGTGGATCAACAATCCAAATGTTCCTTAACAACTTGAGCCACCACTGCACTGATTCTATAACAATGTTGTAATAAACCATTGAGTCCTAAACATCTTAACTTTCATTACAGGATAAAATAAAAATGTCCGTGTTTAAGGATAAAGGTGGATTTGTTAAAGAGTGGCATTATTGGTCAAACTTACAAACCATCATTACAGAATAATATATGCAAAGCAAAAAGAAAGAAGGTTTGTATGTCACATGATCATATGCCACAAATTCCGGTACTGAAGAATGTTCCTGAACGAATACTGAGTTCTAAACAGATACAAATACATAATTAGATAGAATTAGGAGGCATGTGTTTTTTTTTTTGCTTTTTTTGCCAGAACGGTTCACATGGCATCTGGAGGAGTCTAGAGGTTGGGATAGGGAACAGGATCCTGTGCAATATGACAGAAAAGTCAAGCAGGCGTGGGCATTTTCACTTTCATGTGGGTGCAAGCAAGCAGACATATATGAAGTTTGTGGGCGTAAGCAAGCATACAGATTTAAAGAAAAAGCCAGATATGAAACTCACTGAACAAAAAAAATTGCACATTCATTAAACTTCTACCATGTTTCATTCAGCCTAGTAACTGCGATTTTTGGACTCAAATAGATAATAACATAATAATTAGATAATAATAATAACAAGATAATAAATGCATTGCATGTCTACCTTTTTTTTACTTCTTTAATTGGTATTATAACCAATGTTAAAAGTCATGATAGGCACGTTCTGGTATTACAATGAAATAGCCTAATAAATTCTGCAAGCAAAGCAACAACTTTTTTATACTGTGAAAGACCAGAGGAGAAAAAAGAAGGAAAAAAAAAACTACGGAAAACAGTACGACAGGTTGATGTAAGAACAGCGTATTATGTTGTGGATGACTGAACATGAACTAAAAGGAAAGGGGGGGTTATACTACTCTTGTTCCTGATATTCCATTTCAAGCCAGAGCACAGTGATGTACTACACCTGGATTATCCCTAATATGGATTTTCCTTAAGTAGTGATTAGCGATTAGGCAAATATTCGTATCCAGCAAACAGCTGAAGGATTGGCTATACTAAGTATTTGGCGATGCTGTATGGGTTTATTAGATGGCACCTATAATGCTGGCTCCTACAACTGTGAACTAAATTTTTATCATATTTATTTAACAGTATATTAGTTCTGGTATTCAATGTACAGCTCTGAAATCCTGCATGTAGACATGACTATCACAAGGCATTACCTGTGGGTTGAAGTTGACAGTGATGAGTTTAGAGGCTGGGTCTCTGGAGATCAAGGGCTGGTTGAGATTATATTGAGATTTTTCAGCCACCGATTCAGTCCATCTGTTATAAAGCTTAGAGGAATACCTAAAAGCAAATACATAGATGAAGAGAACAGCTCATGGAAAACGGAGGAGATTGTGGATACTGCTACAAGGTGCATTTCATTAATACTATTTTAGTTCATATTTTATTCACAATGACACCAGTTCATTGTGCCATTGTGCCGAATGTTTAACTATTTAATAATAATAATAATAATAATAATAATAATAATAATAATAATAATAATAATAATAATAAAGACTTAAATCTTTTAGGAATTATTATTATTATTATTATTATTATTATTATTATTATTTCGATCATTATTTCGATCATGATTTTCGCATAAAAGTTAACTGAATAAAAAAAAAGCTGTTTTTTTTTCTACCCATGTATTTTAGGTATTATTTTATTTCTTTTATTGATTGCTTGATTGATTGAAAACAAATTACTTGATGTGCATCGTGATTTGCTGATACTTAAACCTTTATTATCAGTATTGGTTAAAACTGCATTGTGCTTTATCTACTGTCTGTGTTGGCTATAATCTATTATGAACTATAAAGACATTTACAACTGCCACATAACACCGCCATAAGCCAAATATGGCTATAACAAGGAGCATTATAAGCAGTGTTTGTAACATATTATATGAGACAACATAGACCAGCATTGCTCCTTTTTCCTTTATAATACCAGAGAGGTTACTAGAAAACTTGCAGCTCAAAAAATACAACTTAGATACAATATAGTCAAGTGTCTGTCAGTAACCTAAACTTCTTCTTCTTCTTCTTTCGGCTTTTACCGTTAGGGGTACCCACAGCGAATTGTCTGTTTCCACCTAACTCTATCCTCTGCATCTTCTACTCTCGCACCAGTTACCTTCATGCCCTCATTTAACACATCTATATATCTCCTCTTTGTCCTTCCTCTTGACCTCTTACCTGGCAGCTTCATCTCCAACATCTGTCTACCAATATAACCATCTCCCTCCTCTGTACATGTCCAAACCATCTCAGTCTAGCCTTTCTGTCATTGTCCCCAAAACAGCCAACCTGAGCTGTCGGTAACATACACTCATATATGAAAATACATACATTCAGATACATCTCAAAAAAAAGATCATGGCAATTCATACTGGCTCTTTGGTATTAGCGTGGGACATTGTTATTAGCTCTTTGGTATTAAATAATGTGTTACAAACACTACATAAAAATGCATTCTGTTAACAATTTATAATGTATGAAGTAATTCTAACATTCTAAATATTTTATGCTGTTCATGAATTCATAGGTCATTATGCATATGTTCTTTATAGAAAGTGTTACTATTTTATTTTAACAAGTCAAAAAAATAATAATGTGAAATTCCCACGTGCTGCATTTATTATATCCTCAGAGATCCTCTTGAAGAACTTCACTTCCCCTATGAGCAGCTCAGCACTTGACAAACATTTAAGTGCTACGAAAATGATTCGGGTGGTTAAAATACAAAAAGGCAGCATAAAACAAGATCCATTTATCACGACTAAGAAAGAGGAAAAACCAGAGCTGCTAAAGAGGAACTGCTAAAGTAATCTTTTTATAAGCTTATTGTGAGAGCCTTTGCACTCTAGGCTTCATTGGAATTCTGCACAGTGCATGGTGGCTTAATTGTCTTATTGCGGTTGCAGCACAGAGTCCCGAGAAATCAAATAGCTCCATGCTACACATAAATCATAAGCTGCTGTGTCAAGAAGTAATAACTAGAGATGCCCATAATAGCTCTAACTAGATTGCTTGCGTAATGCTTGCGATTACCATCAGGTCTGTGCCGTGGGGTAATTCATCATTTGGTTTTAATCCATGCGATGATACCCTCACACACACATGCTCACACACACTGCATGAAAACAAATGTATATACTAAAGCGCATACATGTTGGTGCTACAGCTCTACAACAGCTATGTGCTACCCAGACACATTTGTTAAAAACGCTTGACAGAACTATTGTTCTTTCAGCACGACTGAGAGAATGGAGAGAGCATGAGAAAATGAGACTGCTGTGTAATAACCTGTAAATACTGGCTTTCCAAATGAGCAAATAAATCACGCTAGGGACCGAATGCCTCTGGTTCCTCTGTATTTTTATTGTTGCACATATGCTACAGGCCTTTACAAAACAACACATGTTTACCTTGAGTTCATTTTCTGTAAATGTACTGTAACTGTAAAGGCCACCTTACTAACATGAAGCCGCCACAGCAAACTGGGACGTGAGGGATAAAAAAATAAAGAAGAGTTGTCTACCTCAAACGTAGACAAAACAAAATATTAACAGACAAAACATTAAGGTGAGGTGGGGGATGGGGAAATCCAGTAAGTAATGATAAGTCAAGCAAAAAAAAGGGGGAAAAACCTGAGACATAAGCAGACAAGGCAAGCTGCATCGTAATGACCTTTCATGTTGGTCCAAAGGATGTTATTGACTCACCGTTTAAGCAACAGCATCATTTCTTCATATTTCCGCATCACTTTTTCTCCATACGCTGATTCCAAACATCTGGTTACATTAAAAAGTGAGGTATAATTCAGGTAATAAGGCACAACAATGATGTCATCAGTAAGAAGTATTGAATGCATCATAGATGACTGACAGGAAACCAAGCTGGAAAACATCAAAACATCCAAAACACACTCACGGATAGCTGATGAACCAGAAGTTGTTATATAGGATCTGGATGCGTTCCTGTAATTGCTGGGACCATTTCAATCCACCTGCTACCACTGGCATGTTCCTATTGACTGTGATGTACCCTACAATACATATTGAGTGTCAGGTCTGCCTACATTTCACACTCCATTTCCCATCCTGCATTGGGGCCTACAAACATGGCAAAACAATAACATATACTGTACGAAACTTCACGTTAATCCACTCTGAACGCTGTATTTAACAGATCATGAGGAAATAAAATTACACGAGCAACCTTATAAAAGGGCATGAATTCACAATATCAGATTACATCATGCATTGTTCAGAAGACTTAGCAGACCTACTCACTGAGATAAACACAATATGTGTAAAGGACTTGTGCATTTTTTTATTTATTTCTTTAGCACTTTTAAACCTCAATAATGTCCAGATTGTACTAAAGGGTCCAAAGAATGAACATAACCCAAAAGTTAAAAGATAAATATAAATTCACTTGACCATACTATTAATGCTATATAATATACAGAAATGTGTTATAACTGTGTTATGAATACAGGATGCATAGAAGCTTTTACCAACAGTTCAATATTTAACATCATATATAATCTGGTTCTGGAAATAAATTGTTTTGCTTTCATCTCACCCTGCTGCTCCTCAGCCTGTGTGTGTTTAATGTAGAGTTCATTGCAGCGGTCGAGCTCCTTGTCAAACATTTTTACCAGCACAGGGTATCTCTTCTGAGCATCAGCTGCAATAAGGGGACGTTCGAGTAGACTGCCAAACATGTCTAAGACCTGCATAGTAGAGACATGCATGACATGCAGCAGATACTGATTAACTCGTGATGCTTCATCTAAAAATCGCTTTGCATTCTCACCGATCACACAGGACATTCAGGCTGAATTCCTTACAGTTTCATTAAGTAGATATGTAAAATTCATAAAAGTCACCAAAATCTAATGGAGACAGAATTAGTGTGTAATATGAGCTACAAAAACTGCCATGTACTCAACACTCACCTTGAATGCATGCTCAAGACCTGAAGCATCATCAAACGCCTGACATAAAATTGCACCGAGACGTCGATCTGTGTCTTTCACTTTACATTCAAACTCGGCTAATTCCGCCTCAAACTCCTGGAAAAGACCTTCGTTTAGTAAGTCATGCTCCCAGCAAATATCTGAGTCTGTTTTAGTGTAATATACTGTATCTGGCCTACATACCATATTGTAAACATCGAGGCAGTCATAAGACTTCTCTGTGAACATTTTGTATCTCTCTAAAAACTCCTCGTGTAGCTGAACAACAAGCTGACTAAGAGCTCGTCCACGAACGCCTCCGAATTCCACCTTCTCCAGTTTCATCATATCGATCACAGTCAGCAGTAAATTCTGGGAAAGAATTAATAATGGGAAGGAGAAAAGCAGTAAAAGCAGTAAAACTTCAAGGAACGCCATTTCGTCCGTATTGCACGGCTCTTCGTAAATAACCCTTCACTCACCTCAATCAAATTTAATCTCTCTATGAAACGATCCAGTCCAGCGAACACCATAGCAGGTGTGAAATCCCAGGGCTTTACTTCCATCCCGTTTCTCTGGTACTGATTCAAGTTCTTTCTTCTGTCATTAAAGATTTCCTTGAAGTGTGTAAGCACATCCAGAGTACTTTCCACACGTGAAAGACTCTCTACCACATCACTTTTCAGAATGTCCTCTGGATTGACATGGCTCCGAGCCTTCACACGAGGTGCCAAGAAGTAGAAAAGAAGATTTATCTTACATAATCTGCACAGTGACTAAAATACATTGAGTGTCTTGCCATTTACAGTACCCCCTTCTTATATTGATTGGCCATTTTATTAGGTATTAGGTCCAGTCAGTAACTGTATACCTAAAGATTGCATCTATATGACAGGTGTACATACTGGATAACCTGATAAAATTTAAAAACATAAACAAACAAGTACCTTATTTGTTATTTAATAACCTGGCAGTTTATTACTTAAAGATAAATACATAAAAGTGGAGGCCAAATGTGACAAGACAGGAAAGAGAAGGACACAACAATGATTCCATGATTTTTTTTGAGGTTCTCAACAACAAACTTTATCAGCTACATGAGTTGAAGTGTGTGTGTGTGTGTGTGTGTGTGTGTGTGTGTGTGTGTGTGTGTGTGTGTGTGTGTGTGTGTGCACGTGTGTGTGCGTGTGTGTGTATGTGTGTGTGTGTGTGTGCGCGCATGGTGTGTGTGTGTGTGTGTGTGTGTGTGTGTGTGTGTGTGTGTGTGTGTGTGTGTGTGTGTGTGTGTGTGTGTGAATTAATAGTTTTCCGCTATTCTATGATAGTTAAACATAATTAGACTGCACTGCTGCCTACCAGGTAGCTTAGTGTTTATGAAATATTGTATTCATAAATATAGTACACATATGCAAATGGAAAAGCAACACAAGCATTACCCAAAATAAATTCTTACACTAGGCTTCACTGTTACAAAATTTCAAACACTAAAGCCCAAAATGTTTGAAAAACACCCAGAGCCCAAAGAGCCCATAAATGCCCATTTAAATCATCTTAGTGCAAGCTAGGTGTTCTTAATAAAATGCTAACTCGTAATAGGTATCATATATATCAAATCTATGAACCTCAAGAGATTAGAGATTAAAAGTACAGTTCAGCAAATTATAACAGTCTAACATCTAGTGGAAAGAGGTTTAACAGCAGGAATGAACCCTCTTGAAAAAATCACAGCATACACTTAATGTTTTTAGTCCAACTGACCAACTCGGAGATTTAATTACACACCTGCTGCATGAGCAGGTTGCAGACCTCTTGAAGGAGCACAATCACTCTGGCTGGAGTATTGTAGTACTTGGAGTTAGCCCACACTAAACACACGGTGTGCATGAGGGGAGCAAGTCGTCCTTTCACCTCGCTGAAATCTGTGTTCTCTATATCTTCTGTAAGTCGCTGTAAAGGCTTGAGGAAGATATTGATGTCCCTTGCTTCCTCCAAAGCTTTAAAACAGAAACACAATGCAGAAACATTTATATGATTTGTGCTGTTAACAAACAAATTGAGCATTTTTTTTTTAATTTTAGACAATTACAGTATATAAACCCATGATTTAAATTTTACCTCCATTTACAAGCTGTAGCATGTTCATAAATGCAGGATAGTAACTACTCTCCATTGCATCCAAGAGCTCTGCCATTTTGGTCACTTTGGTTGACTTAAATTGATTGTGGATACCCTCGAGGTCAGCGTATCTATTGACAAATTGAAAGAAAGAATACAAATATAAAATTTGATTGTGATGATTAGAAGATATTGGATTCAAGTAATAACGACAAACTGTACTGACCGATTCTTCCAAAAGTTCATCTCTACATGTGGCGTCGGATTTTTACCCTCCAGCAAGGGCTCAGACGAGTCTCTCTTGAGAACCTCATGAATCTGATGACTCCACTCAATCACTACGGATTCAATGGAGTGGATGATACTCTTATCCACCAGATCTCCCCTGAGGCATTGAAAAGAAAAGAGGACTGTTTGTGTTTCGTCTCAAGACCGAAGATCTTTCAGTACAGCATACGAGTGCCGTTATACATTGACATTCACTTTATGTATTCAGTCAGGTAAAGAATGAAAGTATCTCAAGCGAGAAAGCGTTCAAGGCGGATAACGATTGCACTTTTAATACAGGCACAATGGAGTTTTACTTTCCATAGCCGTTACGTGATACGACATCTTCAATTGAGCAGACATTCTTAAAGTTTCCGTGCAAACAGTACAAGCCATACTGAAGTCACTGAGCAAAACAAAAAGAAAGATTGTTTCTTGATGATTGTACACAGCTAGCCCTCAAGGGAGTTTCTCGCTGAGCCAAGATCTGTCATATTTGATGCTTCTTGCTGTCATGTTGCACTAAGGTGTGTATAAAGAAATGTCAGTGGCCACAGGTGAACCATTAACAATGCACTGCAGGAATGACCATAAGGAAACTAATTAAAAACTTCACAATGATACTACACTGAGCTGTTAGGTCAAAACTGTGGCAATTCTGGAATATTTAGAAAAATACTTTAGTTTGCACCTCATTTCTCTTTCAAACGCTGCTTGTTCAATTCTCCCTGATCCTGCAGGAAGAGGAAGGAGAGTTTTGCCTTTGATATGTCCAGACATCACAAACACACTGGATTTCAGAGCATGGACATGACGCATGAGGTCCTGAGACATGACCTGAGGCCACTGGTAGTGGTTGTCGTTGTTGAGCAACACTGGAACCACAACCTTAATAGATAAACAAAGGTGAAAATAGACAAAAATATGCAGCGAAAGAACTTTAACTCATTCACAGAGATAGGAAATTCAATTTAATTGATTCAAGCAGTAAATATTAATACCAATACACAAAGTAGTGTGTTTTTTTCTTCTTTTAAACATAATCATTAGTGCTTTATCGCCCCAGTGTAAATTGCATACCTTATACAATACCTCAAAAATATACTTTGCATTTGTACTAAAACAATACTGACGTCACACAACGTACCACGTGATTACGGTTTGATTTCACCTGCTTATTCTCATCCTCATAAACAAGGTTCAAAACCTACAGATTATGTTAGACATTATTAAATTACTATTACGATTGTTAATCAAATATTGGGCTGTCAAGTGTCACGCATTAAGAGTGACAGTCACTCATTTCGGTCTTTTCTCACAAATATTTGACTATTTATCAAATATTTAATATGCCGGAGCGCCCAAAATGTATCTGTCCGCACCGCTGTCTCTATGGAACCGGGCAGGAATGACACTTATCAGCCAATCAAAAAACCTCTACACAATAGCCAATCAGAAAATAGCACTATCTGGGTAAGATTTAACGCAACAACCAATGAAAAATGTCACGCTTGCCTGTCTTCAAAACTTGAGAGCCCTGCAAATATCTCAGCTGAAATGAAACTTGCAAGAGATGAATGAAATATTATTCAGCAAAAATAAAAAAAAGAAAGAAAGAAATATTAAGCAAAATTGTATTTAATTTAATTTAATTTTAGTTTGTTTATTACACTTTATTTTATTTGTCTTAACCGTAATCAGCTAGTCCGGACTAATTAGGTTGCACTAATTAAATAACACATTACAAATATGAAACAAACAAAGTGTCTTTAAAGTAAATGACCAGATCATAAGTTGCCATACATTTTAATAAACTCTCTCTCAGAGGCAAGTCGCTCCAACAACGTTAATACGACATGGCTAAATCCCAATCCCACACGACAGGATACAAAGTGCACTGCACAGCATGTGAAATCATGCTTTTTTTATACCCTACGAAGCACACCTAACCTTACGTACATTACGTACAAAGCGTATCAGCGACGCTACGTACGCACTTCAAAACTTTCCTCACCTCTTCTGCGAAGGCTGATAACTGCTCCAGGGGCGAGAAGGACATGTCTCCGTATATCAAGTCCGCCTTTATCGTGTCAGAGGACACGGCAGTTTGGCTGTGTTTAAAGAAATAAACAGCTTTAGTCTTCGAAGTGCCTGTAAATTCATTAGTAGGTACAAGTTGTCCTGTGACATTCTGATACACAACAAGCGTCGTGTGGTCTGGTTTATCCAAGAAGTCCTGGATGACTTGTTTGTGTTCCTCTACAGCCAGGCATTTGTGCCAGCGGTCCTTTTTTAGTTTTAGTGTTTTTAGCACATATTCCTCTATAAACTCGAATCTTTTCTCTGCAGCTGGTGACTCGTCCATGTTTGCTGTTGCACTGATCAGTGATTATAGTGTGAAGTCCATGCAAACTCATTGTGCCCCCTTTTGGCTCCATAGTAACCCAGTGTTTGCATTAATGAGCCTGTTGCTCAGGGACACTCCAGTCTTTCTGCTCATTCTTCTCACAGGTGGATGCACACATCACTTAGTTACTCTCTGTGTTGCTCTCTGGGCTCACTCACTGACCTTCTTGTCACATTTTAACTCGGATCAGAGTTTAAAAACTCTGGCTCTGTCCCAAATTTGATTCCTGAGCAGATCTGATGAAGTGTATCTACCTTAAAGTTTAAACCGCTTTCAAAAAACTAAATCATAATCCTAATATACAGTATATCATGTACCAGCTCTAGTTTTGTCTCTAGTTCTAGTATCCAGCTCTAATATCATGAAGATTTCGGCCCTTCAATGAGATGACGCCAACCCTGGGAGGATCCTGAGGCATCTAGTAGACTCTGCTTCATGAAGTGTTC
Source organism: Tachysurus fulvidraco (assembly GCF_022655615.1). Classification (NCBI taxonomy): domain Eukaryota; kingdom Metazoa; phylum Chordata; class Actinopteri; order Siluriformes; family Bagridae; genus Tachysurus; species Tachysurus fulvidraco. The sequence continues at coordinate 13,939,414 of NC_062525.1, read as the reverse complement.
AGACATTCTAAGAGGAGATGCTAACTCCATGTGGTTTCTGAGGACAAACTCATCAATACACAATTGTCAGACTGTAGAAAGGACATTATTCATAATATCACTTTCCGGTGTTTATAACAGTTTATAATCACACCCTTCAGTGCCACCCAAATGAGGATGAGGTTCACTTTTTAGTCTGGTTCCTCTCAAGGTTTCTTCCTCTTCCATCTCAGGGAGTTTTTCTTCACCACAGTCACCTCAGACTTGCTCATTAGGGAAAAAACCAAACACAAGTCTAATATTAATCTTGAACTTTTGTATAATATTAATCTTTGAATAATGTTACATTTTTTGTATTATATTTCTTATGTTCTGTAAATCTGCTCTGGCCATTGTTAAAAGTGCTATTCAAATAAAATTGAATTGATGTTGCCTCATACATTATCAGCCAACATCAGCCAAGCAGCATATGTGGCATTAATAGTAAGATTAAATAATAGCTAATTATTAAGAAATAAGTGCAAAGGTAAAAAATAAAAGTGTAAATATTAGTTTAAAGGTCTGCCTTTCACTTTCTCAATAAGATATGCATGTTTTCTGATCAACTCTAGTCCTGCTCTTTGCCTTTATAATTGCTACTCAGTGAAACTCTTTAGTCTTTTCTATTGTGTTTATATAGTATACCATGTATGTATAGTATGCAGATATTTCTGCCAAATATAATACTCCAACTTCTTCAGACGCAAAGTCAAGATAGTCAGGCAAAACATGTGGGCATGGTGTCAGAGTTTAACATGTTTGCTTTGCACCTCTGGGGTTGGGGGTTTCTCTGAAACCCTCCTTTGTCAGCGGTGTTTATACAGTATGTTCTCCCCATGCTTTGGGGGTTCCCTCTGGGTATTTTGGCTTTATTCCCACTCTAATGGTATGTGATGTAAGCCGAATGGCATTTCCAAATTGTCCGTTTTTGAAGGAATGTTTGAATGTGTGTATATTTACCATTATGCCCAGTGATGGGTTGGTTTCCTCATGCCCTGAGGTCCCTTTGTAGGATAAGCACTACAGAAAAAGTATGGATGGCATTTTTTTTATTTGTAGTTAAATGGCATTAAAAAAAATGTACCCTAAAAATATTTTTTTTGCATTCAGAAACCACAGGGGGTGCAAAGGGTCGCATATATTTTATACAAACCATCATTCCTCAGCTGAAGTGTCCATTCGTTGTGTTTATTCCATCAGTGTGCAAGCTGAATAAACAGGCCTTTTAAGAAATTGGGCCCCTGACATACAGATAAGGAAGTAATTTTGTTATAAGTATAAGTTAATATGCTTTTCTTATTTGGCACTGCAGTTGTCGATTAAGCATCCAGAAACATCCAGCTGCAATAAAAATAAAATTATAACTCTACATGAAATTGCCTGAAGCTCCGGACCTTTTAAAAGAATGTGAAGAATGACTTGTCTGTGGCTTTTGATTAGATTCAATTTATTCTACCGTTTTACAGTCTTTTTTTGTTCCTGAATAATAATCCAGCCTTTTTATTGTCTGCAATTATTCAGCCATCTCGTGGTCTTTTGGCTTTATTACTCACTGATTGGTGTACAGTGGGAAGAATTATGTAAGGAGCACAAGAGCCACTGTGAAGGGTTTTTTAAGTGCATTTTTACAGCATGTACCAGGTGTAGGGTTCCACATTCAAGTTCCTGCCCATGTTCACGAGGCTACACCATCAGGATCTTAGATGGATTATATAATTTGTATACAGTGACTGACAGCAGTCTCATCCAAGCAAAAATGAGCATTCTACATATCGTCCAGTTTATTTATGCAGGTTATTCTTGCAGCTGCCAGAGTGGGTCAATAATCTGCAGATTTCATTTGACAACCCAACCCTCCACTGCCCAGTTTATTCGGGCTTGGGATTAGCGCTAGGAGTGTACTGTCTTGTACAACCCCAGAGGCTGGGGTCAGTTACACTGCTAGCAATCAATCCTAGGCTGCTGTAGTGAGAGTATTGAAGCCTAACCACCATCCACCGTAATCCTCCAGGGACCTTCAGGTTGTTTATACAAGCAAGAAATAAAATAAATAAATAAATCAAATACTGCACCTTTATTAATGTACTTTACCTTGGTCATTGTTATGCTGGAATATGATCCTGATTAATAGTGAAGACCTGTGCTCTCTGGTTGACCTGCCAGCCCATTCAAACGCATTCATTCACACATCAACATTTGTCTTATTGTCCCTGTGAAGTACTTTTTTCTATACAACTGAGGGTTAAATGCCTTGCTCAGTGGCTCCAGCAGTGCCAGCTTGGCAGATTCACAGCCTTCAGATACAATTATTAATTCAGGAAATTAATGATACGTTACACCTAAACCTAACCCCAACTGTAAATAATAGCTGCATGTTTCAAAAGAAAAAAAACTATCCAAATGCAGTGTCAATTCAAGACAAATCAGACAGTAGCAATCATAGACACTCATATGAGAACAATTTGGTGGTCAATCCATCTTCAAACCAGGCCTGATAGTTATATATGCTCAGTGGCATGGTTTTGAGAGGTTTGAAGAAACTGGTGAAAACCTCACACACACATAAATACACAAAGTGCCAATGTCATCTGTAGTAGCTATGTTCTGGCAGTGGATGGCACTAAGTGCATACAGCATTTTTCTCAGCACTTTGATAAAGTTACAGACAAAATTTACATTTGCATTAATTTTCTTCCTGATTTTACCTCACTTTCTGACTTCCCGCTTGTCAGCAGAACTTCAAGCCGATGTAAAGCACGTTTCATTTCACTGAGCAACATTTATAAGACATTCAGCAGAAGAAAACGTGTCATGTTCATTTAATTGGCTTACAAATCAAATTCCCAGTTGCCTAACGCAAAATGCTTTCTGTTTCTTTGTTGTTGTTTTTTTGTTCCAGCTCAGATAGCACCACGAATAAGAGTCAAACCGAGAAGTCTTTGAAGATAACATGACAGAACAAAAGCAGTCATTAAGATGATCTTGCTTGCTGCATTGCAGTCTGCAGGGTGAAAGATATTGTGTTTGTTATTTTGTTCCTCCATAAAACATTATATGCATTTCCTACTATATGACAGCTCCTCAGGGCTCGATCACAGCTTTACAAACATCATGTTCTACCTCGCTTCTGTTTTTTTTTTTGTCGGCAGCTGTAGCCCTGAACTCTACTCTCACTCCAAACATCTGCTCCTCTGTTCTATTGTACTGCAACGCTCCATACCTTCAATGGAAATGACAAGAAACAATAGTGTATTAGCATTTAAATTAACGGAAATGCTCCACTCTAGGCAAGAGGCCGGATGTCCTCGAATCATCTTCATTGTGTGGTGTGATGATTTGCAGGCTTTTATTGTGACTTCTTGTAGAGTTTTGGGTTGTTATTTTGCAATGTAATAGAAACTGATTATTTTAGGACATTTCTAATCTAATACAATGGAATGGTCACTGATAAGCCAAACCCAATGGCAGGTGAAGTAAATAATATTGGATAAAATATTGTTATTGTTAAAAATGGCACCTGTCAAAGAGTGTGATATACACGTATGTATTAGGCAGCATGTAAACAGTCGGTCCTCAAAGTTGATGTGTTGGAAGCAGGAAAGAATAGACAACTGTCGGATCGTGATGTCTAGATGACTAGATCAAAGCATTTCTAAAACTGCAAAAATAGTTCAGGAATGGTTTGAGGAACATGACAACGAGTTCTAGGTGTTGACTTGGCCTCCATATTTCTAATATCTCAATCAGACCGAGCATCTGTGGGATGTGATGGACAAATAAGTCAGGTCCCCCGAGGACACACTTCACACCTCACAAGACCCTAAAAGATCATCTTAAAGCCAGATGCCACAGTACACCTTCAGAGATCTTGTGTAGTACATGCCTTGACAGGTCAGAGCTGTGTTTGTGGCACAGTGGAGACCTAAACAATATTAGGCAGGTGGTTTTAATGTTATAGCTGGTGGTGTTTACACTGTAGACTTCACAATGTCTCATTTTGACAAACCTTTGTACTAATTGAATTTCCATTCACTCATCTTCAGTAAGTGTTTCTCCTGGCTGGTCAAGGTTGACGTGGAGCTGGGAATATTGATTGGAAAATTCTGGGGTCACACACACACACACACACACACACACACACACACACACACACACACACACACACACACACACACACACACACACACACACACACACACACAGTCCACCTGCATGTTTTTGGGAGGTGCGAGGAAACTGGGGAATATGTTTGGTAACCCACACAGACATGAGGAAAGTTCACAGAACTCCTCAGAATACACAGACAGTAGCCAGAGCCCATGATATTGAACCGGTTATGAGTTATGAAGCTGTGAGGAGACAACACCGTGCCACCTCAGTGCAAAATATAATTGCACCAGATTACTTACTGAAGACATTGAGGAATTATCCAACCACGTTTACTAGATTTGAACAATATACATATTATCAGTCATTGTGTTGTATTCAAATGCTGCATGTTTTTTCCCACTGTTGTGTACAGCTAATTATTTTTCTTTGAAATTCCATATGATTTTTGTTTTAATGCCATTTTTTTCCTGTTCTGTTCCTGTCTATTTTTACTCCATTTGACTATGTTTATAATACGTAAAAAGCGTTTCACTGCACTGTGTATGATCGTGAATGTGGCTAATATATTTTGAATACAAATTAAAGGCACCCACTGGCATACATGACACACTAATATTATAATAATATTTGTTTTCATCTTGACATCATGAGATGTCGACATACATATTCATCTGTTGCTGTACAGTAATTAAATCCAGATTTGTTTTGTCCGTGTACAGTTGTAAGTCGTTTCGTTATTCGATGCAGTGTGGTATTTATCCTTTAAGCAATTTGTGCTTCAGGAATGATGATGAGATGTACTTTTATTTATCTTCTGTAGGGGAAATGATAGATAGATAGATAGATAGATAGATAGATAGATAGATAGATAGATAGATAGATAGATAGATAGATAGATAGATAGATAGATAGATAGATAGATAGATAGATAGATAGATAGATAGATAGTCTTTCTGGATAAGGGCATCTGCCAAATGCTATGGGAGTGGAGTAGAAGATACTAGAGACAGTACCATTGTGGAATCTGATGTCCGATGGTATGAATGAGTCCCTCAGATGCTTTAAAGCAAGTGGCTGAATAAATCTGATTCCGAACATAACCTGCCTCGTCCACTTAATGAGAAAAATGGAGAAACTGCACATGAACAACAGTAGGAATAGGACCAGGACCATTTACCAGCTACAATCAACGGAGGGAGCTAAAGCAACAGTAATTATATAGCTGAAGAATACAAGTCTTGGATGTGTATGCATTTATGCAGTTATTTAGCAATTTGGAAGAATTTGATCCTATTCACATTTCCCATTTATAAAACTTTCTACTTTTATGATCTCTCTACTAATGAAGAAGAAGTTATGTTATACCAGAGAAGCATAGTGTTCAAGTGTGATTGCTGATATTGGTGAGCATAACACCCACTTCAAGCAAGAACTAACCTTTTTATTCTATTAAATGAATATGATTTTACTGATTGAACACAATCTCTAGCGATTGTTTTGTACATTAGTACACTGTTTAAATGGCATTGCTTTACACTTTCACCTTTAATCAAGGCATAAATAACACACACATACACACACACACTTTTGCCATGTATAATTAACCCAAGCTGAAGTCAAATCACCTAATTTCATAGGGCACGTGTAATCAAGAACATGATTTATTTAACAGTTCCTGTTAAAATCTGCATATATCTTTATGCTGTTATTATCTTTTCAATTACTATTATTTAAACAGCAAACTCTCAATTTTAATTCTTCCTATGTTACTCTAAATGAGTGTAGAATATTTTGTGAAGTAATGTCTAACTCCTAGCTATTAGACTTGTGTATTGGATATAAAAATTGCTGTATAAATGTATTAGGATGTAAATTAAACTCTAATAGAAGTGTTCGATTTCTGCTCAAAAAGGAACAAAAAGACGGGAACTCTGGCCATTGTTTTTGTTGAACTATTTGCTGTGATGTCAGAATGTGTGGCTGGAAGTCTCTCTCAGCGGAGGACATATTGGACCCGTCGCAGGCCCCTGCTGAGTGAGAGCTGCCGTCATGGCTTTTGTGTTCACGTCCGCGCTGCAACATGTCAGGGCTATTTCAGGCCTAGCCGTCCCCCACAGGGGCTCAACACGTTTGGATTAAAAAAAGGAAAGAAAAGAAACGGCTGATAAAATGCCTGGAGGAAGTCAGGGCTGTTTATCTGCACCCTGGCATGGCTGCTTGGGCCGACGAAAAATGTAGCATGGCAAATATTTGCGAGTGTTGTGGCCTGCTATCTTAACAGGCCTCTTTGAAACACATGTGCAAGGCCACAGAACATTGGTGGTTTTCGAGCGCTACAGGCCATGACTGGACAATTTTCATACTTTCACGCTTTGGTGAATGGCCAAGACCAACATGCTGGAGCGGGGGCTTACTCTCAAACAGGATATTGGGTTAGTAATGGCTGTCTAGGGACCCTCAATATGACATGAATAACAGATTTGCTTTACACATTTGCTGATCCATTGGAAGCCTTTACAGATTTAACTCACACTAAAATCCATTTCACTAATTATAATCCTCTTGATTCTTAAATCGATTTCCCTGTTTCTCTTTCAGTATGTAACTTGAAGGAAATACTGCATTATAGATTGTAGGGATGAAGCTCAGCTTTTTTTTCCATCAGCCATCATATAACATTTAGAAAAATACTCCAGTAAATGCCCTGTTAATCAGTATAAATGCAGAGAATGAATTTTACCAGCAGGCCTAAGAATGAATACATATAAAAACTAATAGTTTACAAAGGTGAGGTCAGCGCTCCACCTGGGCTAGTTATGTCTGAAATATAAGACATGAAGTAACAGTCAGAGTCGGTGGCGCACACGCACAACATGGAAAGGCGATTAAGATCTTAATGTCACAGCATGGAGTTCAAGATACCAGAGATACCACGATCTTACCAATTAACCTTTAGAAATGAATATGTAACAATGAACCAAGCCATGTTTCAAATTCCCTCAGCGTTATGTCAATGCAGAAAACATTGTAGGAACTTTATTTGATTCTAAACGAGCACCAGTCCTGTTATGAACGAATAGCCAGCTTGTGCCAACTGGCAGTAAGGAAATGTTTTACAAGATGCTGGCACTTACAGTACATGAACAATCTTGGCAATCACTAACATTTTAATCAATTTCATTTCTTTCGATTAAGTCGGAGGCCAGTAATGCGTCTGCGGTGTCTGTACGGACAACCGGTACGAAACTTTCAGCATTAGTGCATCGCATAAACACGCAAACATTTAACCTAGAGGGTTTTATTCAGGCCCTCATTCCTTACATCAGACATGATGAAAAGAACATTAATACAGTGAAAAACTCCTTTGAAGTGAAAAATATTCTAGAAATAAACGGAAGTACATAAATCAATGCCACCAAAACCAATAAGTAAAGCATCCTGAAATATATCAAAGTGAGGAAACTCTCAACCCTCTTGTCAAGGAGCACCGGGAATGCTGAGGTTCAATTCTGGAAGACCTTTAAGTGGACTCCAGTTTCAGTCCCGCCAGGTTTCGACTCGCCATGACACCTTACCTGTGATAGATGAGAGTAACTGATGTCGGTATTACCTAACCCATCAAGAGGACTTGAAACAATGAGCCTGATGTTTTTACTTCCTGACCTCCCCCTTACTGCCATGTAATCAGCCTCAATTAGAGCTCAATTAAAGGAAGGAATTTGCCCATGAGGTCAGCACAGAAAATGTTCCTGGAACCGTCCCAGTTTAAGGTTTCCGAAATGAATACTGAATCTATAACAGCAATCTCAGCTTGTACTGGGCAAGGCTCAGTGAAAGACTTATAACTATACGTATCGGATAATGCATAGTGTACTAATAGCTGTACATAGTTGTGCACTAGGTGTTGTCGAGCATGTTCACTACTATCTATGACTTCTATAATGTCACAACAAGACCTAAGAGAGTGCTGTTGATGTATCATTTCAAATCAAATCAAATTTTGTTTGTCACATACACATACATACAGAGTACGACATACAGTGAAATGCTTTTTATGTCTGTCCGATATTCAAGCATAAAAAGGAATGGAACTAGAGATAAAAATAAAACCAAAGGAGGTAGATAAATAAAGTATAAACTATATAAAAACTATATAAAATATGAAAATATATGTGAAAAATATATGTATATACATTAATGCGTATGGATTTATTGTCCATGTGCAGTATGGTGTGTATAAAGTGGCACTGTGCTGTGCAAGTCCAGAGTTAAAGTGATAGTCCAGAGTTAAAGTGTCGTAGTGCAAAAAAATTGTGCAGAAAAAAGTGAAGATGGAGGGAGAGGTCCAGTACTAGATCCAGATCCTGGGTGTTTCCTGGTTTAAACTCCGAATGGCCTGCAGGAAGAAGCTTCTCCGCATTCTCTCTGTGCTTGCTTTCAAGGATCAGAAGCATTTCTCTGAACGCAAAAAAGAAAAGAGTCCATTGTTGGGATGGCTGAGGTCCTTTAAAATCTTCTTGTCCCTGGTCCGGCACCACGTGCTGTAGATGTCCTGCAGGAGAGCTCGGTGTGGATGGTAGGTTCAGCTGATCGCACCACCCTCTGGAGGGCTCGCCTGTCCTGCATGGTGCTGTTCCCGAACCAGGAAGTGATGCTACCCATCAGGACGCTCTCAATGGTGCAGGTGTAGAAAGTCTTTAGCACCTGAGAGGGTAGTTTGAAGTCCCTTAAGCGTCTCAGGTTGTACAGACACTGCCGGGCCTTCTTCACCAGGGTGTTGATGTGACAGGACCAAGACAGGTCCTGTGTGATGTGAACACTCTCTCCACTGGGGTCCCGTTGATGGTTAGCGGTTGGTATGACCGCTCCTGCTTCATGCTGAAGTCCACTATCAACTTCTTAGTCTTGCTGACGTTCAGGAGAAGATTGTTCTGCTGGCACCATCTCTCCAGGTTTTTAGTCTCCTGTAGGTAGGCCATCTCATCGTTGTTGGATATCAGGCCTGTCACTATATGGATAGAATAAAAATACAAACTCTCTAATCTAATGTACAATGTATTGACAAATCATTTGCAACAGATGTGATTTTTTTTATTTATTTTATATTTCAGAAAAACACCTTAATATTAAATGTTCTTTCTTTCTTTCTTTGTTTAGTTTCTGATATGACTCAGTTTTTGTATGTAATGTTGCCAGAAAGCAGCATGACATCCTGTGAAATAATGCCAGCTCAGTGCGTACATGGCGTTAGGAAAGACACCGACAATTTGACAAAGTGTAACCCAACCACAGTGTTTGGAAATGATGACCACAGCTATGAGCTGAATGGATATGAGTCACTTTCTCAAGAGACTCACTACTGCTGTTAACTAATGCGTATTAAATGGAAAAAGAAATACATAGATTTACATAGACAAACCCACATAAAGGCCTGGATTATGGTGATATTTATTATGGATATGGATGTAGTGTTATACATTATTTTATATTTTATTCTTAAATCTTACATTTTTACCAGATCTGATTCCACTTCCGTTGTCTGTAGTACGTATAGTGCATAGGGTCACTAGGAATCACACACACTAGGCAATATCGCACACACTCACACACTATGGACAAATTAGACATGCCAATCAACCTACAAACATGTCTTTGGACTGGAAATTGATTTACCCAGAGGAAACACTTGAAGCACAGGGAGAACATGAAATCTCTACCCACAGGGTGAAGTTGAGAATCGAACCCCCAAGCCGAGGTACAAAAGTGCATAATTCATTCCTAGAGTATGCTGTGTGTAAGATCAGCTGTCTTACCACTACACAACACTACACAGCACCGCTAAAGGATTCCTCGATGGTGAGATACCAACTGTTCTAAGTTGGTCCATGGCCTTTACCCTCCAGTTTCTCAGTGACTTGGGTAAAGTAAATTCGGGCCGAGTGTATATGCCTGTAGAAGTATACTGTTTATTTAAAGTTCTCTGGCGCTGAGTTATGGCTCTTAATGATTACTTAGATGCCCCGTTGCAGGGCTATTGTAACGCTCCTGCCTCTAAACAGGCTTGCTCTTGTTTATTTGAATTTTCCATTTTATATTGCCACGTGTCATTCGCCTGTTTACAGCTTACGCCCAGTGATTGATCATTTCCTTCAGCGTTTCTCCTACCGAAGTCACACTCCACACACACTCACTCACCACAGGCGTTGCTGTGAAAAGGAGACAGTGACGAGAGATACAGAGAGTGAGAGTATCAGTGAGAAACTTCCTCACCTTATAGCAGATCCGTTGTCTGCCTTTTCACACTTGCACATTTTCACACCCATGTTAATGGAAAGAGTTGAGTGTCTAAATAAAGGCGCTTGAATGAAATGAATTGCTTTCTGTTCCTCCTGGAGCTACTTATAGATAATTATAGAACAGCTAGAAGTGTAAAGGAAATTGCATGACTTAAGCACCATTTGTGTTTCACTGATACTGCATTTACAAATACACAAACAAATACATGCATTGTTTTCCATGAGTCATCTATTTTAGGTTAATGAAAGTGTACGTTATAAATAAAAAACCATTCACTCAACACTGTTACCTGAATACATACTTATGAAATAGAGGAATATTCCACAAGTCACACGTTCATCAGGAAGTTGCATTATCCAAAATTCCTGAAGATCATGAGAAGAAGAAAATGAAGTTCTCAAATCCTTGAAGCTCCTGTCATAAAAGACTCTAAAAAAAGTGACAATTATCTTGAATATTGTCAAATGTATCTAAAATGTCCTTATTAAAAGCTTAAAATAAACCAGTTATAAGATTATTAAACCAATCTCAACATTTTTACACATTTCAAGCGTTAAAATGTCTTAATTCATTCTCAAATCATTTTGATTTGATTTGATTTCCTGGGACTGTTGCATGTGATGGATTAATACAGGGAGATAAATGTATGCTTTCCGGGATTCAATGCTGGAAAATAATTTAAAAATAATCATTTCTAAGAATTACAATGGCTTCCAAATTGTGGACTCACCCATACATAAATAATTATAATACCTGATTAAAGGTTGTGGAGATGATAAACAAGTTCAACTTAGAATTTAAACAATTTAAAATACAGATTCATTTTACTAAATTGTTTATGTAAAGGTGAAATAACAAATGAAATCAAGTTGATAAAGATTGGTGCATATGTTTATAGAACGATTTAAGTTTCCTAGACTACTCTTAGTTTAGTGCAATATGATGAACCAGTCGTAGATGATTTAGTTACACCACTTCTACTCTCATCCACAACTCAGCCATTAAACTACTGACCTGAAAGCATTTTTTTTAACTATCTTCCTGCTTGGTGGTCTTGCTTCCAAAAACAATGAAGTATTTCCATGTCAGATGTTTCTTACTGAAAGACGTTTATCGAGTGTGATCCTATTTCCACCTTCTCATTCGGTCACCTTCAGATTCCTACACAGGGCAAAGTTCTGCTCTCCCTCACTGCTTACTGCTTCATGATAATATCAGAGACGACGCTGACTAAATTTATTACAGCACATTCCCCCAAATGGCGAGTTAAAAGACAAACTGAAGAATGTAAACAGCTCTTGTAGTTCAGGCCACAAAGAAAAAAAAAAAGAAAATCCAAAAACCCACAGATTTGGCAAGATCGCAAGCCATCAAGATGAGTGTTTTTGGAATGCTATTTATTATTGTTCTGTATTGTCTAGATTGAGTATGAAAGTACAGGAGTTAAGTCCTCAGAACACTCCGAAGACAAATCACAAATACACTTTTGTAAGCAGCGCTGTGTAAAGATGTCCCTCGAGATTTAGCATTACAGCTCAGTGTTTGTATTGGCACGACACGTATACACTTCATATTCCGTTGACATATTAAAGTCACGACTAGATGATGTTTAGACACCCGGGAGAAAGCCGAAAAGAAAAGCAGCTCTTTTATTCTCCGTTTTCTGTCAGGACGTTTTGAAAACACATGCAACCATATGTTACATATCGCACAAGCCTACAGACGCATATTCAGTCATAACATTCGCTCATTTTTATTTCTCCCTCCCCCTAAGATACTTTTCTGATATGTTTTCAGCTTTTTTTGGAACATTTATTTTCACAAAGCAGTGCAGTCCACATGGATGTGTGGAATATATCTATTTTCAACTCTGTTGTTCCTTCATCCATAATGGTAATTAGAGTTCATTTTGCTAGTAACTGTAAAAATATACAGCAGAATGATATCCTAACAGGTGGGTGTGCAGGACATTGTGTTTCGCTCAGAACTATATGAAACATTCAGCCAGAATGAGGCTTTAAAAGGAGCATTCCTGGATGTAAAAATGATCCAATCAGCCAATCACATGGCTGCAGCACAATGCATAAACTCATGCAGATCAAAAGCCTCAGATAATGTTCACTACAAAAACATCAGAATGAGTGGAAAATGTGATGTCAATATGTCTCTTTTATACTGTGGGCAATAAATACATTCCTGTATGCAAGATATACATATACATTTTAATATTCAAGTCATTACACTTACATACAATGTTGAAACACTAATTTTGATTGCATTGTATACAATTACAAGTACAGTAAGTACCTTCATTTACCAACATACAATACCTACCTATATATTACTATACAATACCTTACCATACCATACAATACCATCAGTGCTGTATAAAGTATTAGAAAGCAATACTTGAGTAAAAGTACAAGTATCGTACTAGAAAAAGACTTTGGTAGAAGTGAAAGTTACCTTTTAGAATATTACTCAAGTAAAAGTCTTAAAGTATCTGATATATACTGTACTTAAGTATCAAAAGTAATTTTCTGATATTTAATGTACTTAAGTATTTGCAGTAAAAGTAAAAAGTAAAATTTCTGTGATTTTCGGTAGGCATAAGAGGCGCTTCATCCAGTAAAAAGAATCTTTCATTCCAATGTACAGAAACATTTCTTGCAAATACGGCCACGGGTGTATAACGTTATCTTCTTCACCCTGTTCACCAAGTGCACCACTATCGTCGGGGTGGTCGTCTACGACAGGGGCGACCAACCCGCGGCTCCCGAGCCGCATGCGGCTCTTTGCCCTGGTTTCACGCGCCTCTTACTGTACGTTCATATCGAAGTTTGTATTTGTGTCTTTTTAATGTGCATGTTCGCTTCGCTTGAGTTCAATACTGTATTTTCGTCAAACGCGCATGTGAGTGGGATGAAACCTCAAAGTTTCCCAGTAGGAGCAAGCTCATTTGAGTAAACAATTTGTGTCAAGTTCGCTCTCAAAATGACAGGGGAAAAAAAGGTGATGATCGTGTGTGCCCATGTGTATGATGTGGCTCTTTGCGGTAACACAGTAAAGTGGCTCTTGGTCTCTGACTGGTTGGACACCCCTGGTCTACGATAACGGGAGGTACTCCAGTAGGTGCTTCCATGGCGGTTTCAGTTGTGCTTCCTCTGGCAACATTACGCTGAAATAGAGCGTACGGAGCGTAATGCAACCTAGGAGCAGTGATTCGCCAAACCTCCCTTATTGCAGTCGCACACATTTCTTCTGATTTTATTTTGTAGTAACGAGTAACGAAGATGCTTAGTGGAAATATAGCGGAGTAAAAGTATACATTTTATCTAGGAAATGTAGTGGAGTAAAAGTGAAAGTTGACATAAATTCAAATAGCGAAGTAAAGTACAGATACGTGAAATTTCAGTATACTTTTTTTTTCAGTGTACTTTTATACAAGTACAGTAACAAAGTATTTCGTTACATTACAACACTGAATACCATACTATACCATACCATACCATACTATACCATACCATACCATACCATACCATACCATACCTTACCTTACCAAACCTTACCAACCCATACTATACCATACCATAGCATACTATACCATACCATACCATACCATACCATACCATACCATACCATACCATACCATACCATACCTTACCAAACCTTACCAACCCATACCATACTATACCATACCATACCATACTATACCATACCATACCATACCATACCATACCATACCATACCATACCATACCATACCATACCATACCATACCATACCATACCTTACCATACCATACCTTACCATTAGCATTCCAGAAAATTATTGTTTCCTTGTATTTTCACAAACACGTCTGTATCTTATATGCAGAATGGTGCAAAAATAAAGCATCTAGCGAGCAGCTTTTCTGCCAGTGGAAGCACTTGTTGATGAGGGAGATCAGAGGAGAATGGACAGACTAATTCAAAACTGACAAGAAGGCTTCAGTTACTCAAATAATCATTGTTTACAACCTTGATGAATAGATGAAAGCATATCACACAGTACTACACATCGAACTTGCCAATGGTCAGACGGGCTAGGAAAACATAAGGCCACATCAGGGCGCACTCCTGTTATCTACAAAACAGGAATCTAAGGCTTAAACTGGACAGCTGAAGATTAGAAAAATGTTGCCTGTTCTGTCGAATACTGATTTCTGCACCAACATGAACATTGCCCTGTGTCAAATTTTAGTCCAGGCAATTTGCAACATTTTCCTGGCACAGTTTGGCCCCTTAATACCGACTGAACATAGTTTGAATACCACAGTCTATTTGAGTATTGTTTCTGATCATGTGCATCCCTTCATAACTTTATTGTCTACTATGGGCTAAGTTCAGCATGATAATACACCATGACACAAAGCGCAACTCATCTCAAACTAGTTTCATGACCATGATAATGAGTTCCATGTTTTTCAGTGGCCTTTCCAGTCATTTCAATATGTTTTCTGTTTTGGGATGTGGTAGAGCATGAATGTGCAGCTGACAAATCTGCAGCAATTATGTGACACAGTCCTGTCAACAAGGACAAAATTTTCAACATCTTGTACAATCTGTGCCATGAAGCATTTTGGGATGTTCTAAGAGTAAACACAGATCATACACAGTATTATTATGAGGTTCTAATGAAGTCATTGTGAATCTACATTTATACAGCAGTGCCGATGAATGCATAATTCTGATTTATTTTCTATAACATAAGTTAGGTAAAAAAAGGTACTTATTAATGCTCTTTTTTTTTAAATATTATATTTCCATCGTAACAACTTATACCAGAACTTAATTGTGGATGCTTCACATAAACATAACAAATATCACTCTCAGCAATTTTTACCAGTCATAGGAATAAAATTCAAATATTTTTTAATAAGAAGAAAAAAAAGACAAGGAAACAAGTGTTTACAGATGTTTCACAACATTAACTGTAACTATAAATAGATAAAATGTACAATGTTGCCCTTTAATAAAGAAAACTGTTTTAATCATTGACAAATTGCTTTGCTATAAGAGAAATAAAACACTTCAGGATGTAGTTATTAGAAATTAATCCACATTAAATACTTATTGTGGGGTTTTTTCATACATATTAACCAAGCAAATGAATTTGTGATATTTGTGAGATACAAGATTGTATAAAATCTGTTTGAAAATATCGGTACAACACAACTTCCAAGATACAAGTTATCAAACCAATAAAACCAAGAAATTATATAAATATTTTATTTTATTCCTTTTATTTATGGTCAAACCAAGAAATTATAACAAAAATAATGAAATTACAAAATAGTGCATAAAAACTAATTGTCTCAGAGATGATTTTTTAACTAGAAGATTGCTCAAGACGCATGATAGAGACTCAAGAGTCTTGATGTTACAGAGTTTCATATGTCCTGTGTGTCCTTGCCTGTTTTGTGACTATGAGCTCAGCTTAGGCTTTAAGTTTGTTAAACAGGTTTTTAATTAAAGCCTTCTACCTTCATTTGCTGCCGTATCTGCTGATGTGAACTTTCTACAGGCTTAGCATGATCTTAATATCAAAATATCAAGACATAAAATTAAAAACACCTGTAATTGATCACTGATGATGGAATTATAATCCAATGTCCGTTTCTCATGCATACACATCGTTCATGACCTGAAGACATCTTCCCAAACAACATATTTGTTCCTTGGCCATGAAACTGATTTAGCATCAGAATACCACTACAGACATTATCACACGAGAATGCCACTGAAATATCTTGCACCACAAATTATGTAGAAAGGTGGTTGGAATTAAATATAGAGTCCACTGAGCCATTTGGATCGCATTGATTTTTCCCTTAAGGCTGTAAACAACTCATACTATGTTGGAAGAGCCACATTGAAAACAGACATTACAAGCCTGCGAAGATAATACAGACCATCAATGTTCCATCCTCCCAGCATTATTTCTGATGATGGTTGCTCAGGAAGTTCTCGAATTTCACCAATCGTCTGTGATGCGTTGAGTTATTTGTTTGATTTTTTTTGTTTGCCAAACAACAGCAGTTCCGCCATCACAGAAAGAGATGTTCATGTGATGCACTAAATAGCACAGTATACAATAACATTAATGCTCCATTCCAGAAGGGAAAGCTGATTTCTAAAACCATGGTAAATGCTGTTCATCTGCTCCAGATACTGAAGCCTAGTGATGGATTTACATGAGCCAAGTTAGGAATCAATCAGCGACTTCATGGCTGACGAGAAAATTTGCCAGGAAGTCTGTCAGCAGAACGTTTTTGATTCACAAAGAGCTGAAGGTTGGGCCTGTTTTAGAAGTCTGACTTATCTAAACCCAAGTTATGGATTCATTGGTGTTATTACCATCATCCACCTGGAGGATCTCTTACAAACAGTTATTATTCATGCATACCCTATTTATACACTGGGATAGGGATATACTGTTTTTTCTTCTTCTCTTGAATGCTCAGTTTAGTAGTTTAAGTGGAGTGTATGTACTAGATAGATAGATAGATAGATAGATAGATAGATAGATAGATAGATAGATAGATAGATAGATAGATAGATAGAAAGATAGATAGATAGATAGATAGATAGATAGATAGATAGATAGATAGATAGATAGATAGATAGATAGATAGATAGATAGATAGATGGATATTAACATTATTTTAACAACAAGATTACAAAGGCCACCTCACTCATCATAAGATACTACAAATCATAAATAAATAAATAAACAAACATTTGTGTGAAAGAAACTTGATCAATACTACACACTTGATCAATGGTAATAGTTATTAAAATAATCACAGCCCTAGGGAAGAAGCTATTTTTCTTTCTAGAAGTTTGAGCAGTGATGTTCCTGTACCTCCTCCCAGATGGCAGAAGGTTAAACGTGGTGACTTAGATAGGATGTATCTTTGATAATACTCTGACCTCGCCGCAGGCAGAGCGGGTTGTAAATTGAGTCCAGCTCTCGTAGGTTGGTCCTGTGCTGGCTTCCTGTCAGCCTGATTGCAGCTGCCATACCATGACATCATGCAATATGTTATTATGCTTTCAATGGCACTATGGTAGAAGTTCACTAGCAGTTTCTTGGGTAAGCCAGATCTTTTGAGTGTCCTCAGATAGTATAGACATGCAACCGTCACAACCCGTGTTCACTTACAGGGAAGGGAATCAGGGCAGGGAACCAACCCAACTACTCTTAGAGGTGGTCCCAAGCCCAGATAAAATGGGAGGGTTGCATCAGTATGAGCATCAAGCATAAAACCTGTGCCAACAATGTTGATTATATAATCTGTGGCATGACATCAAACAGGGAGCTCAAAATCAACATAATTACTAGAGATGCAACTGATTTGTTAACAACTGTTCTTAACTTATACTACAGTGTTTACTCGTTTTTGTGACCAAACAGATTAATAAGCTTATAAACCACACTGTAAAAGACTGTGTTCATTAACATGAACAAACATACATTGTTCATTTATTCATCCTTAGTAACTGCCTGGTCAGAATCACTGTGGCTGTTAAAAGCCAACTAAATTTCTAATGTTTTCGGGAATAAACTGGTGAGAAAATATTGTGGCAGAAATAAAAATACTAACAGAGTAAAGATTTTTTGTCGCATTTCTTGGATTTTGATCTTTATTTTTAATCTTTAATTTAATTTAATCCCACCTACCAGTCAGCTCTCCCCTATCATATGCAGGGCTGTCAAGTGTCACGCATTAAGAGTGACAGTCACGCATTTTGGTCTTTTCTCACGCTCTCCCGCCACACATTGTATTTCTCATGCAGAAAAACTTTTTGACTATTTATCATATATTTAATATGCCGCAGCACCCAAAATCTCTATGGAAATGGGCAGGAATCAAGCGCGTCTCAGTTCTTAGTCGAGCCTGTCACTTATCAGCCAATCAAAAAAAGAGGCTAGACAATAGCCAATCAGAAAATAGCAGTCTATGGGTAAGATTTAACATAACAACCAATGAAAAAAAAAAAATCATTAGTGAGGGTATTTTCGATGGTCGGTTTGAACAAAACCTCAACATACAACATACAACATACAACATACACACACACAAACAAATTAATAAATGGAAATGAAACAAATACTTTGTTTAATTTCCATTTGGGGGTTGGAGATGTCACACTTGCCTGTCTTCAAAACTTGAGAGCCCTGCATATGGTACCTACCAACCCGTGAGGACAAAGATCTCTCCAACCTCGGAAACACTCAGCAAGCAACATCCGAGGGGGTGTAGCACACTTGGAGGAAAGTGCTATCTGCCCTCTTCCGCATACCCAAGCTAACAGAAGCAGACGATTGGCTGACTTTGCTGTGATTGACAGGGGACACCTTGTAATCTTTGGACCGCACTACTGTTGCGTGTCACACATTGCATTACAATTTCTGAGGTTTGAGAAAAAATGTAAATTTTTTTGGATTTCATATATGCGACATGGTCACTGTGAACTTTTATATATGTTAAAGAAACACGTTACATGTTACGCCTCTCCAGTTGAGGCTTATATTAATGTAAGTATGCTTACAGTTGCAGTGTATCCTGGGAGTAAAAGGAATAATCTCTCTTTTTGTCAGACATGTGTGACTCCCCGGCAGTCTCGTTTCAGCTGGCATGGAATGATACAGACCTCAGCGCTACGCTCAGTCAAAAAGGCAAAAACTGACATCATGGCTGGTGCTGCATCCAAATACAGCACCAAGCATAAAGTTCGAGCTAAGTTTAGCTTGTGATGTCATCATTATTGTGTTATACAATTCACTACGGTTTTTCTTTTTTTAAATGGATTACAGGGGAGCGTTTGAGTAAAGTAACTTCCCAAAAATGTTCAGTGACTGAGAGTGGGTTTTACTGTGAGCACAAAAGGAGGATATTTAAAATATTAACTAGCATTTAATCATAATACATTAATCACTAGATGCAAGTGAAAATGTTACTTGAAACAGGAAAACAGTTTACAACAGCCTGTGAATACCAAACTGGTAAAATACTTCTGTGAAAAGTAGTAGAAGGAAAAACATGAAAAAAAAAACATGCATTAAAATTTGGGTGTGTTTGATACTTTTAGGACTAGTTACGCCAAACTATCTGTCAAAACGTTTCTATTTGATGTCTACGAATGACCTTTCAACACAAGGTAGAAGTAGAAATCCATCATTCTAAATTAAAACAGCTGTAATGGGTTGCCTTTGAATTCCTTTGCCGGAGCCAATTCGGGTTCGTTCATGTAGACGTGTAACCTATACGTTCACATTAAATCATAATACATGTATACATCAGTGAGTGTCTATGTGTCTGTTGTCCTCCTGGGAAAACTTTTGTGAAACCTTTTAAAAGGAAAAACAGGAATGTCTTCTGAAGAACGGAAGAAAGAAAAAAAAAATTACAGACTGTTTTTGATTATGTGTTTTAATATGTAAATAAGGTACGCTTCTTGGATAACGTCTCCTCTGAAACGAAGCCGTAATAAATCAATGTGAAATATCAGCGGGAACATCTCACACTTTTCAAAGAAGCACTAATTGTGTGTACCTAATGTGGAATGCTTTCTTTTTGATTTGCATTGACTTTGAATCAAGTAAATTGATATAATGGATGGAAATCATTCAGAAGGTAAATATATGATGGGTGTACTTGTAACAGAGATGACATTAGTAATCGGAGGCCTCCCTGCGAAGCTGAGGTAATAGTCTCCGTTCAATGTATTCCCCTGCTTAATGAAGTGATGGCAGTAAAGAGTAGTTGCAGCTCGGAGAGTGGGGAGGAGAGAAGTCTGTGCTCTTTCACTCCTCGGTGAGTGCGTGCTGCAGGAAACGGGGTCTGACCAGGGCGAGCCTCCTCTTCACCTCCTCTCTGACACACGTGCAGTGAGTACTCAACCTCCATACTTATCCTTCATACCTTACCACTCTTACAGCCTGGCCTGTTGTGCTTCTATCAGGAGAAAAAAAAAGCAGCAAAAATATGACGCTTTGCACTTAAGACTCCGTTCACTTTGGACACGGAACAACATTTCTTTTACTGTTTGTCGGCTACTAAATTACGAGGCCTTCCTGTGATACGTCCTTGAACTTTTTCCAGGTCAGTTTGTGCAACAGGCATGATGGATTGATAGTAAAGGTGTATACACAAAGAAGGATGTTTTACTGACAAATCTCTGAAAGAAGCAAAGCATTTTATTCCTTTTATTTATGGTCATGTTGAAAGAGCAAAGAATGCGTTTGAGAGGATTTTTCGTGCATTCAGGTGGAATTTGCACAAATATTTTTCGATTATCGACATCCTTTGGACGTTTTACTAATAAGCACGGGGTTAAAACCTGGTCAGTTCACACGGGGAAGGAGGAAGGCAATTGACTAATAACGGACACAACCATTATCAGCAAAGGATCTAAGTAAATCATGCTGAGATCATATTGATGAAAATGTTTTCACACACTCCGCTCCAAAATGGTGATTAAATGATCTTCTAGTCTGGGGCTATGCTCTCACAGTGACACATCGTGTTTAGATGTCTCTTGGCATGATGTGGCCTTGGGGGATTTTTGCTGGGTGATGTAAATGAATATTGGAAATGAGATTATTAGTCAAAAGCAGAACATAAGGGGAACACGCAGACCTCTTGGCAGAGGCGAGCACGTCAGTGCCTGAAAGCCGTCAGCTTGGAAACGAGAAGATTGGTTGTTTATAGAAGTTGAAATGTTCAGAAGGAACATATCTTCAGGGCTGATCCCAGGAGCCAGGCCCAATTAAAACCGAATGGATAAAAATCACTACAGTGCAGCCCAACATCTCTATATGAAGCTTGGCAAATTGCTTGCCTTTTTTATCAGCTGTAGACAGTGGCGTGTCCCTTTCAGTGCATATGTATGTGTGTGTAGGTAAATGTGTGTGTATGTGTGTGTGTGTGTGTGTGGACACTGATGAGTCGCCATGAATTTAAGGCCTCACTGAGCAAACATTAAAAAAACTCACTCGTCGAGCCACAGTCTGTTTTTGATTACACTCTTACAAAATGATTGGTGCTTTGTCCCTGTTGCTTTGGAGAAACATTACATTATCAGGAAGTGCCGTGATGAAGTAGAAGCAACATCAGGGGTCTTTCTGCTCCCTCTTCTCCTACCGTCTAGTGGCCTTGGCTGAAATTCATGAGCGTGTGATAAAACTCTATAAAACCATACAGTGTTGTCTATATTGTTAACACAGAAGAAATGTGACATTTCAAATGAACCTAATTTGTCCTTAATTTTTAAAAAGGTTTTATAGCTATTCTTCTTATTCCGTGATCATTACACGCTGTACAGGGAAAAAACATGTCATTTTTTAATCTACTTGATTGACAGAGATAAATTTCAAAAGTTATTTTTTAGCTGTATCTTCAGTGATATACTTGGCTTGCTCTATGAGACCTTCAGTCAATATTTCTCATATGTGTTAGACTAAATAATCCAGAGAAAACTTCATTACTGCACTATTTTATTACCAAGGTACAGCAGGTGAAATCAGCTAATGTTTCTGCCTAAATAATTGCTTTACACAAAAGGAAAGACTATGCAGCTGCTTAAGCACTACAGACAAAATACACACTTAATTAATCATCAGTTATCAGTGCACACAGAGAGGAAATGGATACGAGTAGCACACGGAAATCTGCAGAGATCTTTTTAAATGCAGGTTTATTAAAGGGCAGTCTTTTATTCCTACGTCAATAATTTCTTCATAAACGTTTAGATTTATCAAGTATCCTCGATGAAATATTAAGTCCTAGAAATATCTGTCTTTTCGTTTTGGTTAACCAACCGATGGTTGAATGGGATGGTTTAAAAATCATGGATGGAGATGTCACTCTTGTCTATATGACCCTTGTGTCGTGGAAGAATACCATTTGTCACAGGTGTTATACGTCAGCCAGCATACACATACCGCACCGCAGAGGCACTATGTCATCCGTCCCCTCCGCTCTACAGATACACGGGTTCTAATTCACCACGGAGAGTGTGTAAGCTCTGCTGTCACCGTGCCTGCAGATGAGGTCCCTTATGGGCAAGCAGCCAAGGTTAGACACTCGGGTGTTAAACTGAGACATAGAGTTCTGGTGCTAAGCAAAATATACATTCTCCTTCAACACAATTTACTCATTCTTACTGATTCACTCACACAGCCAAGTCCTTGGAAATATACAAATTAACGGGGACTTTACTGAACTCTTACTGACCTAGCCTCTCTCTCTCTCTATCTCGCTCTCTCTCTCTCTCTCTCTCTCATGCAAAAAATATACCAGAAAAACAATCAGTAATGTGTTAATATGATGAACTGTCATTTTTCAATAACAGCACACGCTAAAGTGTTCTACACTGCACACGCTCAAGTGTTCCACACTGAAACTGGAGACTCGTTTCTAAACTTGTGACTATGTGACCCGTCTCTGTGAAGAGATTTGCTCACATACAGTAGATGTAAAAAGATCTACACACCCAAATGGCAAATTTTTTTGGTGCAGAAATATTAAACAAAAATAAATCATATCAGAAGTTTTTTTTAGCCTTGTTGTTAAATTCCTTAAATAGCCTTGTTGTATATAAAAATAAATAAGAAAATTAAAAAAAAAAAAAACAAAGAAAAAAAAAATGGCTGCATAAGTATGCACACCCTCTTATATTTGGTAGCACGGCTGTGTTCATGAACCAATCACATTCAATCTCATGTTCAAAAGCAGTTATCATCCAGAAGTCATCATAAACCCAAATAAAGATCAGCTGTTACTGTCGTATTCATCAACAAATATAAAAACCTTGCACCATAGTAACATCACCAAGAACAGTGTGTCCCTCCAAAAATACTGTATATAAAAGGACAAAAAACAAAGCTTACCAATGAGGCTGCCAACAGACCTATGGCAACATTAAAAAAGAAGCATGAATATTTGTCAAGGACTGATTATTCTCTGCAAGTAACAACAATCTCTCATATTCTACATGTCTGGAGTAGGGTGGCTACATAGAAGTGTTTTCTCCAACTAACTCAACTAACTTACCCAAAACCTTGTGGCAAAATGTGTTATGTTTTAATGAGACCAAATTTTACAAGGTGTAATAATTCCAAAATTCCAAATCATATGTCTGGTTTAAAAATAAATAAATAAATCACAAAAAGCCTAGCCCATGTTGAAGCATGGTGGTGGCAGCATCATGCTTTAGGAATGTTTTTTCAGCCAGACCTGGGTTTTTTAATCAAGATGGGGGGAATCGCTCCACAGAAGATCAATGTTTTTGAATGTCCTCGCCAGAGCTCAGACCTGAATCCAACTCCAAATCTGTAACATGACTTAAAGCAGACTACTCACAGGGGATGTTGGATCTAGAAAAAAATAATGCCAGGTCAAGGTGTGCCTTACTAATAGATTACTTCAACCAAGTACTTTTTGTTGTGTGCACATTTATGCAATTACATTATTTTAACCCCCCCCTTTTTTCTGGCTGTTTTCACTTTTCCCTGTGGAAAAACATCTGACATGATTGATCTTGGTTTTCTTCTGTTTTTCCATCACAAAATCCCTTCCAATTTATATATGATCTTTATATGATATCTTACATGTGAATAAAACGATACACCATACAATGATTTATAGGACTAATTTCAACATTAATAAATCAGGTGAAACAAGTCTAGGCATTTTCCCCATACATTAGCCGCCCCATATACTGTACATGCAACAGGTTGGAGATCTCATGTCGTCTGACTGCTCAACTATTTATCAGGACCATCTGTTTTAAATCCCACTGCAGTAGCAGGAGACATCCTGAAAGTTGTTACTTCTAACAAATCAACCACTGATATATTGTAATATATATATAGTCTAATAATGTATAAAATGGCTGTTTCTTGTGAAGAATTACAGAGCTATATACAGTGTGTGTGCTTTGGGTAGCTGTATAATATCCTGTCCAAAGTAAATTTGTAAGAATTCTTCATTCATTCAACTCCTCAGTACAGGCATTAGAGACTTCTAGCTCTGTGCTAATCCTAATCCAGAGTTATACAGCTGAGCAATTGTGGTTTATGGGTCTTGCTCAGGGGCAAGGAGTGGCAGTTTGTTGGCCCTGGGATTCAAACTCAAAACCTTCTGATCAGTAGTCTATCACCTTAATGACTAGGAAAAAAATATGAAAATCCTTCATTAGGATACGCTCAGCAAATATTACACGTATATGTACGAATGGAAGTTTTACTCTAGCATGCCTATTTCGGTTGTAGCCTCTACACCAGTGGTATATTGTATACAGTAATATAATAATAAATATAATATGAATAATATGAATCCTGTCAAAACAAAGTGTAAGTAGAGACTAATAAATAAATTCAGTTATCTGCTCATACAGTACATATATTTTGTACTTCATCTGTCAATCATCGAATCTTCACATGTGTCTCAGATACTTGCAGGCATTTAGGAACAATGAAATTATATTCAGTTATTAGTCTGAGATCATAAGACTATGACCCATTGTCATAAAATCCAGATTTACCAGAGCTATAAGTGAGTCATGGGTCTTATTTTTTCCTTTATACATTTGCCTCTGTAGTGATCTGTGATCTTAAGGATTCATATCAGAGCTGCATTCTTCTAAATATTACACCTTAGACCCTTGATAGGAGTAGTAAAATGTCCCAATTGGCATTGAATGAATCTTCTTTGTATTTAGAAACAATGATTTTTTTTTTCTAGCACATAATCGCAATATTTGCTTATAATGTCTGTTTTGCAAAGTGTGCTAAAAATGTGAAATATATTCCTTTATGTGTTTTTTAATGAGGATGTCTGTTTAAGGTAAATTTAGCACATGCTTACACAACCTGCTATTCTGGAAAATAAAAACACGACTGCACTATGTAGAAGTCTGTCAGTCCTATACTGAGGTGATGAGTCATAACTGATTGAGTGGAGAACGAGCTGCTTTTCTCCCCAAAGAGCAAAAAAAAAAAAACACATTCCTTTCTCACATGCACACATCATAGGGTACAAAATATTCGTCCAATAGAAACAACCCACCGAAATAGGTTTTGCTCTATTTTGGTCAGCCTCAGGTCTTATTTTTAGAAAAAAAAGTGGCACAGAATTGCAAAGTGATCAGGTCACTCCATGTGCTTTCTCTCCAGTTTATGATTCATCGGAAGTATGTGATGACGTTACGTGTGTTTGCTGTTCTGTTCTGTTCGGGACAGGACCTGACATTTTGTTCTTTGCAATCAGTTTACATGATTTACATTTATATAGCAAATATCGTCAGGCCGTGAGGGAACTTCACAGCCACAACCATTCGCAATCTGTCTTCGCAAATCTTGCATCAAGGAAAAATGAAGAATTTTAAGAATAAAATGAAAGAATGTCCACAAAGTAGTTTAGCAGAGGAAATACAAACTTAAACTTTGAAACCTTTGTACAGTGGCTGGAACCACAAAGATTCATTTTCTCTGCATCCACTCACTGTATTAAAAGAAACCTTTATTTTGTCACATCTACATTACAGCACAGTGAAAATCTTCTTTGCCTATACAAGCATTGAAGGTTGGGGTCAGAGCACAGGGTCAGCCATGATACAGCACCTTTGGAGCAGAAAGGGTTAATGGCTGTGCACAAGGGACCAACAGTGGCAGCATGGCAGTGCTGGGGCTTAAACCCTGATCCACCAATCAACAACACAGAGCCTGCTCCAATGAATTTAACACAGCAATACTGATGTATGTATCAGAGGGAAGTAGCTTACATTTAATATTCTACCATGTTAAACATGTCATAGTATGTATAAGTACACTTAAAGAGAAGTCCACAAGTTTACTTACTGTATGTTAGAAAATATAGCTATTAGCATGTACAAGCATTGAAAAGTAATAAGCATTGAAAAGAAGTTAAGTAACACTTAATGTTAAAGTTAAGAAGGGTTAAGTACACTTAACTTTAAAGTTAAATTTACTAGTATAAGTACACTTGAAATAAGAGTTAAGTTCACTTATGGTAAACAATAAATATACTAGTATGTACAAGTACACTTAAAGAAATTTCACTAAGCGTTAAGTTAACTTATGTTCACTGCAGTAAATATATTAAAATATATACATAAGTGTGTTAAAAGAGAAGTGCAGTAAATGTTAAGTATGCTTACAGCAAACATTGAATATACTGGCATGTTTAAGTACACATAAAAAGAGGTAGACTAAGTGTTACATACACTTCTAGTAAACATTAAATATACTACACGTCAACAAGACACTAAGTGTTAAGTTCACTTCTGCTCACTAAATATAAAACTATGTATATGGACACCTGAAAAGAAGTGCACTAAGTGTTAAGTACACTTCTGGTAAACATTAAATATACTAGTACAGTATGTATGTACTAATAAATATACTAGTACTACTTGTAAAAATATGGATATAAATTTTTTTTAGTAGATTAAATATTAAATAATTTGGTTTTTACCCTAGTGCTGATTTTTCTTTTCAGTTAACAGACTGCTGTTGTTTCTTTTGTTCTTTTCTTCTGTTAAAGAGGCGAGATTTAGGCGAGGAAAGAATTAGACATCTTTGACAATGACTTCTTTCCTGCTCACGTGACCCTTTTTTTACTGATCATGAGCAAATCTGCATCTAGTGTAGTACTGTAGTAAGAATAATGGCAAGTAGTCCTACACCTCTTTTTAAACTTATAAGAATAAGAGTTAGCAGTCACTCAGGTTCTACAGCTAGGACTGTAAGAAGGTAAAACTAGTTCTGCCATTCTCATCTCATAACACATTTTGCCACTCTCTCAAAAATAAGACGTTTTTGACATAAAAATATTTTTTGGCTTTTCACACATTTCTGTGTAGAGATTGTTGTATGAGAAAATCCCATTAGATCAGCAGGCTCTGAAATATTCCAAAACAGTCCCACTGTTAGCATTCTGGTGTTAGATATATACTTTAATTGAAGCTCAGGTCACACGGCTGCTATCTGATTGGTTGATTGAATAATTGCATGAATGTCCAGCATTAAAGATGTTCTTATTAAAGTGTCCGGTGAGTGCATACTTAATGTACTTATACTAGACTTTTAATATGTAATAAAGAGTTCTAGATTTGTCTTTGAGATCCTCCACATGGTCCGAATGCAGAGATAATGATCTCTTTACTAAATCATAGAGGATGTTTGGCTGTTTGGTATAAGATCTAGATAAGATTTTTAATTTAGATAAGATTTTTCTAGATAATTTAAGGTTGAGGCATTTGAAGTATTTTATGTCTTTATGTTGTTGAATTGATTGGTTTTATCATTATGGAACCTGAGGTTTTACCGGAGCTCAGATAATAAAGTGGGAATGTAATACACCTTGGATAGCATATGAGTCCATGATACATCCTCAAATGGACCTTCCATCCATCTATTTTCTGTCCCACTTATCCTAATTTGGGTCACAGGGAATCTTGCATCTATCCCCAAGAACTCAGAGCACGAGGTGGTGAACACCCTGGACGGAGTGCCAGTCCTTCCAAATGCACGGCATGTCTCTGAGTACCCAGAGGAAACGAGTCTAAGCCACCGTGCCTCCATTTCTCATTTATTACTATTAATGCTCGAAACTGCCAGTCAACACAGAAGTCATTACACAGCTAATAGCTTACAGTTACTGCTTACTGGATAGAAAAGTGCCAAAAAAAGCATGGAATATATAATCAGCTCAGTATACTCTAAAATGAGTGGACGAATAAGTCCTCTGAAAGATAAAGATTCTGTGCGTCTTCTGAGAGGTCTGTTCACCTTAGCCTGATTTTACAACCACTAATAGGTTGTTATAGGTTGAAAGTTTGGACAGTTTTAGTCCACATGTTGAGTAGCAATACTCTCAAAGAAAGCTGTCTCTCATGGATCAAACACTTTACACACAATGCAGAACAAAATATTAAGTTTTCATGATGTTTTGTTTTTAAAACAGCATAATTTTTTTAACTGATATAATCGTCCAATTGGTTAAGGTAGTTTGTAAAACTTTGTGTCATCAGTAAGCTTTAAAGTGTGAAGGAACCTTTGAGTCAAGCAGAGCCCTCTTCTTTATTTAAGAGTCTTGATTTTATTTGCCATGTACACAGTTATATAATTATACACAGCGGCTTGCAGTGAAATGAACAAAATTAAAAATAGAATGAATAGAATTAACTATTTATTATGTATGTATGATTGTTTTATTTAACTTTTTCCCCAGAGGCTAAAATATCAATTTTGCACATATTTTGTTGTTTTTTTGTTTGCCGTGTCAATAGTGGTGGTTAATGTCTCAAATGAAAGTAGACACTCAAAAATGAGTAGATACTCATTTTTTTGGTTAACTTTTGTTTTTACCTAGCTTACAAAGGCCATTGTATTTACTGGAAAGTTTAAAAAAAGTTTTTTTTACTCATTTCTGCTCTCTGGCTTTCTAGCTTTTTATGAAAAGTTTTCTTTTTTCATTAGCATCTAAAGTGTGACCTGTTATCTACAACCACAAAAAAATCTGACTGAAGTTATCCCAACAGAGTTAAAAACAAACATTTCACACTGAAAACCAACAAAGTCCTGACTCATTTTATACCAGACTTGCAGCGATAAAACAATTCATTTATACTGATTGAAAACTTTAGATAATTTTAAACTGGTAAAAAGAGCTAAAGATTTCCCCCATTACATTAGAACAAACTAAAGAACGTTATTTTAGCTATTGGTTTGTTTGTTTGTTTAAAAGGAAATTGTCTTGTCTTTTAGCAGCTAAACCAAAAATGCAGTGTGTGGTGGAGTGTAAATGTAATCTGTACTTTCATCCAATTATCTAAATGACCTGAATAAAATAAGAATGATATTTAAGAAGCTGCACATATATCTGATCATCTATCTGAAATCCATATGGAAACATTTCTATGGTTTTTAAGTTTTCAGTTTTCATATTAACCATGTGTGTGTTCAACATGGGTTAATGCAAAGCAGCTGGATGTTTACAACATGTGTGTGTGTGTGTGTGTGTGTGTGTGTGTGTGTGTGTGTGTGTGTGTGTGTGTGTGTGTGTGTGTGTGTGTGTGTGTGTGTGTGTGTGTGAGACTCCGATCTCAGTCACAGACACAATCCTATTTTGTATGGTCTTGTGAGCTTTACTTCATTGCCTGTTATTGGATTTGTGTTACAGCTTCATCCACAAATCCTAAGTGAATGTCAGAATCTATACTTTTCCTAATTTGTTGAACAAAGCACAGTTAATGCTGGTATGCACCAAACCTCTGTTACTTCATTGTTTATTTACATACGCTGAGTGATTTGCATTTGCTACACTGCTAATAGTACGTTTAACTACATAAACAAGCTCTTCCAAGACGTTTGGATTCAGTCAAGTCCTGACAAATGCTTTTCTTATATTAATAAACATCATTATTTCAAGTAATGTCAACACAACCTGCAGCATGAAGCATGTCGTAAGACATTTTACAATGATGATTTGATTATTTTGTGATTAGGAATGGAGGATTTATGTTCACGGTGATAAATTCCTGTCCTGGATCACCTGGATAAATATTTCTATTTGAATAAAAAAATCAATTGAAAGAAATGACTAATGAATTAACAGGTTTGTTTTTTTTACATACTGTAACATTGTCAGTAAAGATCTGACCATTAACATCTGCTAGTTTATGTGTAGCTGTATTCAGACTGAAACCTGAAGTGGGCATGGCCTAAACCTCACAGGCTTTATTGAATATAAACTCACCACGCGGACACCAGAAACACTGGAAAATGTTTGCAAATCGCAGAAGTAAGACATAGGTGTGTGAATTCTGGCTCTGACAGCTCCTCAACCTCAGCTATGATACATGAGAGATGAAACTGTTTTCTTTAGCATTTTTTTCTCTCATAAATTTGGTTCGGAAAGAAAGAAAGAAAGAAAGAAAGAAAGAAAGAAAGAAAGAAAGAAAGAAAGAAAGAAAGAAAGAAAGAAAGAAAGAAATAGTCAAGACTCTCCTCTTCTAAGTTCTCCTCCTCCTCTTCATATCAGTTTAAAAGGAAATATCGGCTGATGTTTGCGGATTGCTGGCTGATGGTTAATGGCTGCTGGCTGATGGTTGATGTTTGCTGGCTGATAGTTGCTGGCAGTTGATGGATTATGGTTATTGGCCGGTGGTTGCTGGCTGATGGTTAATAGTTGAAGGTTGATGTTTGCTGGTTGCTGGCTGATGGTTAATGTTTGCTGGTTTATGGCTGCTTGTTGATGTTTGTTGGTTTATGGCTGATGGTTGATGGTTGCTGGCTGATGGCTATTAGCTGTTGGCTGTTGGTTGCTGGCTGATGGTTATTGGCTGATGGTTGCTGGCTGATGGCTGATGGTTGCTGGCTCTTGGCAATTAGCTGTTGGCTGTTGGTTGCTGGCTGATGGTTATTGGCTGATGGTTGGTGGTTGATGGCTGATGGTTGCTGGCTGATGGGTACTGTTGATGGCTGATGTTTGCTGGCTGATGGTTGATGTTTGCTGATTGCTGAGGGCTGATGGTTATTGGCTGATGGCTGATGGTAATTGGCAGATAATTGCTGGCTGCTGTCTGATGGTAAACAAAGTCTTGAAAGTTTGATGAGAACAGAACAAGGACGCTACCTACAAAACCAAAATTAAAGGCATAATCCTTTGGAGAAATAGCGAGCTATGAAATGAGTCATGTTTTAAATTCAGACTCATTCCAGAGGTAAATATAAATGCATAGCTGTTTGAGTTGTGTGTGTTTGTGTGTGTTTGTGTGTATGTGTGTGTCACTTGAGTACTGGCTATAAGAGCAAAAGGGCAGGACATGTGTGATTGCATGCAGCATGCGCAAGCTTGTTTCTTGCTCTTTCACAGAGTCTCCAGTGGCCTCGCAGTTCCTCCAGGGGTGTTGTGTCTCTGAGTTATTGCCCATAAATTCTTGTGAGCTGATGTAAAAATATTGTTTTGTGTCCGATTTCAGTAAAAAACAGAATAATGCTGTGAAAGGGTTAGTCCTGGGTTAATATCACTGAAACTGTACAGGCATTAGGAGGAGAAGGAGCTATTTTTGAAAAACGACCCATCTAAACTTTTTAACTTAACCTGCTTGGTTGCTCAGACAAAATGAAATGAAACAAACTGTGATGGAAAGGATCTTTATGAGGTGAGAAGTGTTTTTTTGACATGCACAAGTCATCCATAAATCTATAAAGATGGATGTTAAGGCAAAGTTGATAAAATATCATACACACACACACACACACACACACACACACACACACACACACACACACACACACACACACACACACACACACACACACACACACACACACACACACACACACACACACACACACACACACACACACATCACTATTCTGTTGCAGCCTTACACTTGGAACAAGCAGTTTTTTATAATTGTGTTTTATGTGTCACACTAATTCCAAAGCAGGTTTATTTTATACACGAAAAAACCCACCATTATGTTATATTAAAATGAAGTGCTTGTAATTTATCAATCTGATTTTAAAGAGTAAATGTTAATAATGATTAAATATGCAAAACATTTTACATTATTTTCTTGTATTTAGTTTTTTTTTTAAGTGTTTTGCTCATACTAAGGACATCTTAAGATGAGTTCATGAAATCACAGAATTGTTAGATAAAAGTTTATAAAGCTAATTTAATAATAAGGTTACAGCTTATAATAGATGTTGAATTCTCTGTTCTGATCGGTCAGAAGTTTGTATTAATATTCACCAATACTATTGATCTATTCGCTAACACTGGTTTCTAAAGCAGAGGCTTCATGTGAACAATGTACCATTTATGACATGGGGAGGGTTTTATAGGGAAATTTTTGGTATCCAGTGTCAGAAAAAATCTGATATCAAGCTGTATATTTTGTCCACAAAGCACAAAGACAGGGTGGTGAAGAAATGACTGTTTTTAGCTGTTATGATGGGAACTTTTGTATTTTTTTTGGAAATGTTCACTAAATGGCCTAAAACTGTGACATACAGTATCACTATACAATCATCATAATAACTAAAAATATGCTAGAGCCACTTTAATGGAAATTGCTGCAGTTTAAAAAGGAATCAAATACTCAAGGTAAGAAATTATAGGAAAATAATCATTATATAATCATTATATATATAATCAAATTATTTATTTATTTATTTATTTATTTGTTCGTTTGTTTATTTATTACAGAAATTCAGTTTCTTGACTAAATGATTCAATAATAATAATAATAATAATAATAATAATAATAATAATAATAATAATAATAATAATAATAATAATAAAGACAGGGAGTCAACAAAATTTCTACAGGCTGTAGAACTGCATGACATCTAGTAGATAAAGTATACAGTATAAGCTTAAACTGGATTCTGCATCATCTAAAGAAAGATGAAGAATAAACACTAAATATAAGCGTAATGTCATTTACTGTCACATATTGTAGTGTGTGTCGGGTCTTCAGCTAAATATGCCTGCTGAGAGCTTGACACCAGTGAAATGAATGTCACTTTACCACTTCCCTTTGCATAGTGTCAAACATTTCCTCTTTATCATACACACCAAATGCAACACACACACAAACACTCACACACATTACATGCATGTGCTCTCGTATACCAGTAGGGCAGCTGAGATAAGGAAGTACACAGTGGACCTTTCTTGTCTGCTAAATTTCACATGTAAGTTGCTGGCTATGTTTTTTTAATCCATTTCGAGTTTCAGCATGATCGTGCTCTTTTTTTAATTCTATTTGAAATGCCCCAGTCTGTGGTAATTGTTAATTATTAATAATAATATTCTATTGCACTTACCATGACAAATTTAACATTAATGAAATGATGTTTTGCTCATGCAGATGCAGACTCACTGGCAAAACATCTGCATTCCCTTTAATCTGAAAGGAAATAATCGATTTTTATTATGATTTCACCTTATGCAAAGTGCACACTAGTGCTGTAATCAATCAGCATGCACTTGGATTTTTTTTTTTTTTTTGCTATCTCTACAGAAATGTTCAATGTTCTTATCCGATTTAAGCCATGATGATGTATTTGTGAGGACATGGCTGTAGTGCTAAAAGAGTTGTCGAAGCAGTTTGGTGTGTCAGAGTGTCAGAGACCTGGAAATCTTAAGAACACTAAAAGTCAAGCAGGGGAAGAAAAGCATAATTACACCAAATGCACATCTAGACTGTACTGTCACCCTAAGCCAAAGAGCAGCAGATGCAGAATGGCCACATGAGCGTCTGATGCCAAAGCAATGCTCCGCAGTGTCTTGCTGAAATTTCCCAGGTAGGACATTTACAGTACGTAATTTCATTTCATCTGTTTCTACTGCTACATCAAAGAACTTCTGAGTTAAAACAACTCACGTGTTCTGAGGTGTCATGCGATGGATCGAACACGAGTTGGCTCGCTGTTAAACAGACAGCTGTGATGGCCATTTAACCCTGAATTAACCCTGAAGTATTATGTTCTTATTGCTTGGCCTTATGTGATTCATTTAACTCTTTTTCACAGAGGTCTAAAAATGGAATTTGTGCCTGTTTTGTAGTGTCCATGTTCAGCCTTGAATTTCTTTGTTGTGTAGAAAAGATCAGGATTAAGCACTTGGGCCATCTCAGATAGAGGAAGTGGGTTTGATATAACAATCTATTTTAAAGATAGAAATATTTGTGTGAAAAATGAGAACTTTTCTATAAATATATTTCCCATAGTAGGCTAGATAAAAACATTAATACTTATGAAATACTACAACATTTCATACGTCATTAACCACCATTTTGGAGTGTAACATGATAAAGCCATTCAATGCTGAACATGGACAAAACAAAACAAAACATGAAATTTTTCAATGTTTGCTTTATTGAAGTTGGTTTAAGGATTGATTTTTTAAGAATGGAACACCTTTAAATCTTTTACACACACACACACACACACACACACACACACACACACACACACACACACACACACACACACACACACACACACACACACACACACACACACACACACAGGGCAAGTGATCTCACAATAGTTCATTTTTTTCAGAGTAAGAAAAAAGAAGTTATCAAGCAACGGCGTCTAGTTTAAGTGATACTGCTGCTGCTGCATGTGTGATTCCTGAAGTCTGTAGCACTTGACATTGTTGGTAATGTGACAAGTAAGTAGTTATTCTTTGTGGTTTTAAATCCTTCACGCAGGTATGCACCTCACTCATTAAACATCTGCTTGTGGTCCAACAATTTAGCTGTCTCTAAACATGAGGTAAATATTTTGGACAAAAACCACAAAGTATGTGAAGAGATGCAACTTTTCATGCAGAAGCATTTTTTTTGAGAAACATTAAAACATGAAAGCAGTAATGTTTATTACATGATGTTTCTTCACATATAAGTAAAAAGCAGAACATATAACTTTTCAGGCACTGAAATTTAGTTAGACTTTCTCCAACAATGCATTCTTCATTTGATTTTCATAAGCAGATGGTTTCTATCTTGTGCAATTGCCGTGAGACACATCAGTGCGCTAATTGCATTTGCATAACCCTTTCATATATATATATATATATATATATATATATATATATATATATATATATATGTATATATATATATATATATATATATATATATATATATATATATATATATATATAAAACATTTATTTTATTTTTTATTTAAAACGCATGCTTCTAAAGTCTTCATGTTGAGTTTCAATTCAGTGGCCAAACATGTGGAGTAGAAATATATGCATTGGTGTTGGCTCGCCTCCTCACATATTTACAAAATTAGCCGCCGTCGTTGCCGAGATGAAAACACACATGCAATCATGTAACTTTCAGATGATACGATAGCGACGGTAATTAAGTTTTATCAAAAATCTTAAACACTGATGAGAACTAACACGGTCGAAACATAATATAGAACTGCGCCTCCATTACTGAAGCTACACAGACTTTAGTTGGTCAATAGCAATACTGACTCTAACATCTTATCAAAATAGTCACTACTTTATATTTGACTCACAGTCAGAAAGTTAGTACTCCACTGACATGCAGAATAAAATCATCTGGCATACATGTACCTGATCAAACTACGATGGTCAGAAATGTAGGGATGTTCATACAAGTTTACTGTATTTCACCTACTGTATAATGGCAATGGCTATGGTTTTCCTGGTAAGAGGGGGCAGTTTAGCAGTTAAGGCTCTGGGTTGTTGATTGGAGGATTGGAGTTTAAGCCCCAGCACTGCCAGGCTGCCACTGTTGGGCCCCTGTGGAAGGCCCTTAACCCTCTCCACTCCAGGGGTGCTGTATCAGGGCTGACCATGTGCTCTGTTCCCAACAAAGAAAGAATTTCCCTGTGCTGTAATGTAGATAAAGACTTCTTGGGACATTACAGACATTTTCTCATAAGTAGAGCTTCTCTATGTTATTAGTTACTTTCAGTCATGCAAACGTGTTAAGATGTGCATATGTCAGGCACACAAAAAAGAAAAACAAGTTATGAAATATATTCTGAATTATCACATTACAATGATTTAGAATTCAATTACAGACATTTACATTATATGCGCTTGTATAGTTGGGGGCTTTAAAAAAAGGCCAAAAAATGGAATTTCCTCCATTTTTGTTGTGTCCATAATCAGCTTTTAATTTCTAATAATGAGTCATAGATGATCACAGAAAGGCGACAATCAGGGCTTTATGAATTTGTAGTTTTTATAAGTATTTCTGTTTTCCACCTAGTTTACCCTGAGCAATATATTTATAGAAAAAAAAAGACTAAAAATCCCAAAAACAGTTCATTTTTCCACACAAATGTTTCTGCTCTCTGATTTGCTATAAGTGCTTTTGAACATGTATCTAAAATTCAAAGCTATTATCTTCAACCACTAAAATTCTGGGTAAAGTTATCCCAACAGAAGGAAAAACAAATGTCTCACTGCGAAATACAATGAAGTCTTGACTCATTTTATATCAGATTTACACCAATAAAATAATTCATTTGTTTATACTGATGCAAAATGTCTGATAAGACGATTTCCCTTCAACTGGTGGAATAGAAAGCCAGTGTAAAAAACGTTAATGGTGCCTGGGTATTAATTCCCTCCAGGGTTTTGTAGTTTTTGTCATGCAAAAATTAATGCAAAATCAAGGAAATTCCACAATATTCTGAGGAGCTTGCAATTTCTTAAAATTACCTTAGACTTTTTGCAGATTCTGCCTAAGAAATGTTCTTTAAATCATCTCAACACGCATTCAGCCTCTTGGATTCAAATGCGTGAAACATGAGTACAGCTATCATAGAAAATAAACGCTATGTTTGGAGAGTGGTCAACAAGGCTTACGGTGAAAAGTACACCATCCCAACTGTAAAGAATGGTGGTGGATCTCGTTTATTTTGGGGACAGGAAAGTTTGAAAAAAAAAAATTGGCTGGCAAGATGAATGCAGCATGTTATCAGAAAATACTGGCAGACAATTTGCATTCTACAGCATGAAAGCTCTCGGATGTTCCAACATGACAATGATCCAAAGCACAAGGCAAGGTTGACCCTCCAATGGCTACAGCAGAAAAATATGAAGGTTCTGGAGGCCTTTACAGTCTCCTGACCTCAATATCATTGAGCCACTTTAGGGAGATCTCAAACATGCAGTTTGTGCAAGAGAACCAAAAGATTAACAGGAATTAGAGCCATTTTGCCAAAAAGAATGGGCAGCTATACCACCTGAGAGAAGTAAGGACTTCATCCACAATTATTACAAAAGACTGCATGCCATCATTGATGCTAAAGGAGGCAATAATAACTAAAGGTATGCAAACTTTTGAACACAACTATACATTCAAATACTATATATATATATATATATATATATATATATATATATATATATATATATATATATATATATATATATATATAGTATTGTGCAGCAATTTAGTCACTACTGTATGTCTTATCTTTAAATATGCTATTTAAATAAATATGACCTGACTTGAGGGGGCATGGCTTTGTGGTTAGCACATTCACACTCCATGGTTGGAGGTTTTTCACCAAAATTTCACAATTTCCCTTGGAAGTGTGTGTATGTGTGTGTGTGAGGAGTTTGCAAAAGTGGGTTTCCTCCTGGTTCTCTGGTTTCCTCCACAGTAAAGACATGCATTGTAGGCTGACAGGTCTCTCTGAATTGCCTGTAATGTGTGTAATTGTTCCATGCAATATACTGGTATCCTATCCTAGATGTACCCTGTTTATTGCCCCAAGTATCCTGGAATAGCCTTCAGGTTCTCTGTAACCCAGAAGGATAAACGGTGTAGATAAACGATGGATGGATGACCTGACTTTTTAGATGTACTTTTAAATACATAATACTTTATGGAATCATTGTCCAGTCTTGCTTGATACAAGGCTAATGTAACCCATTTAGATACAAGTATTTAGAAAAAAAAGCTTGTACTGTCATCTGGTGCAGTTAAACAGTTCATTTGTCCTCTTCAATACTGGCTTACAACAAAAGCTGCATTTGACATCTGCATGTAGAAACATTCGGTATTAGATACAAACAATCATGAGTCATACAAAGAGATAAGAGATTTAGTAGTATTAATCATCATTATCGGTTCATGTGGTGAGACACCTATTAGTCATCACAGTCTTTCTTGTGTCAGATACTGCATTAAAAAGAAAAAATAGTTAAGAGGCTTTTTGTAAAATTCTGCTTTAATTGTTCCCCTCTGACTCTGAATTTATTTTCATTGTTCTGCTTAAGTGCAACGTCCATTCAGTGGTCGCTCGGATTAATGACTGTTGCGGCAACAAATGACCTCATGGTTCATTGCCTTTATTTCCTGTTAAATGCTACTTGGTTTCTCTGAAGCTCAAATTGTGGTGAAGTAATTTAGCGTGATAAGTAAAAAGCAGATTCATGATACTGGTCACTGGCTACATCATGGGTCAAGGATGTTCTTTATATAAGAATGCTAGCATAAAGCCTGCAGCATAATTGATTTGGAAATAATTAATTATGAAAAAAAAGTTTCTCGTTAATATAGCAGTATTACGATACTGTATGTTTATATTATATTTCACTGCAATATCTCCGCTACAGACTTCTGTTACAGCCATTATATAATATTTGCTTCTATTTTTTTAATTTACTTCTATGCAAGTAAACTGTTATGTCATTTGTTTTTGTCATAAAAAACATTTTACTGCACATCTTACTGTGTGACTAATAAAGTTTCAATTTAAAAATGAGCATGAGTAGTTCAGATAAGGTAGAAAATGAATGAATGAATGAATGAATGAATGAATGAATGAATGAATGAATGAATTAGCACAGAACATTGTCTTGTCTTGTCTTGATGCTTCGTCACAAGCTAGCATGCTAAAAATCTGACATTTTGTGCCTTCTAGCTAGCTAACTACCACACAACTGTCTAACAGCTGCTTTTAGCCCACAAACCTTTTTACTGTTTGGTGTGTCTCTTCCTTTGTTTTCTCCTTTCTCCTTCTTTTACAAATCAGAAAGATAAGTCCTCTGGACATGCAGACACTGCATTGGCACACTGCTGCCGTTGCCCATATATATAAATTCTACCATGACTGTGTTTCACAGAAACGTTAGTAAGACTAGCATAGCTTATGCACAGCACATTAAAGCAAATAACATAAACACTTTGATACATTTCTATGTAAATATCCATTAAAAATTAAAGTTACAATTGTTTTATGTACCTGAAATATAATATTGTATGTCTTTCATTGAGTATGATGTTAAGTAGTTTGAGTTTTTGTATGGCTAGTCAATGATGATGTAAAAAAGTAGCATCATTTGCTAATCATGATATATATATATATATATATATATATATATATATATATATATATATATATATATATATATATATATATATATAATATATGAAGCACCAATTTTTGAACAATACCATGACACACAGTATGTCTGCTTTAAAGCGGGTCAGACACCAAAACCTGCACCTGTGAGCTCTCTGTGTGTCTTCCAAATAATTTTTTTTTTTAAATCTGGGGTATAAAAAAAGGGAACAGCCCATCTGGTTTTCAAGCAGAAAAGCACTCAGACACAGCACTGGAAATCTGTACACAGTGAATCTGACATGAGACCATGATTTATCCAATATGATGTTGTGACATCGAAAGTCAGCTTTAATTCAAGTGTATTTTCATCTCTATTAAATGAACTGCATATGAAATAAAGCTATTTATATGCACAGGTCTGTCATTTCAGGAGACAGAACAGAATTGGACAGAACAAGCGCTCAGTTCTTTCTTGGCCAGCGTGCGTGCTTGTATCATTATGCAAACAGAACTTGCAAATGGTCATGATTTTTTAATACTAAAAAAACCAATCACCTGACCTGACCTCTTTGGAGCTGTATTTTATTTTAATGAAGATAATTTTGAAAGCAAATATGTCAATAAGACATGCAATCGGTTTCACTCTCTGTGTTACGGGCTTAAGCGGAGCAGCCTGAAGATAATCAGCAACTGTATGCTCATTTCGTTTACAGTGGTGTAAAAAAATACAAAGCACACAGGATTAAGTAAAAGTACTGATACTGTATTAAAAATTCACATGAGTAAAAGTAAATTGGGATAAATGAAATTATTCAGGTAAAATTACATAAGCAATCTGGTAAAAAAAAACCAAAAAAAAAACAATAAGTTGTTTACACTAATTTCTACTTTTAGCTTTTATTTACAGCAGACTTACATTTATCTAATTTCATACAACTGAGCTATTTAGGAATACGGGCCTTGCTCAGGACCCCAGCAGTGGTAGCTTGAAGGACCTGCAATTTGAACTAGTAAACTTCTGATTAGTAGTAGAATGTCTTAACCACTAGGCTAACACATCAATAATATATTTAGATGCTTATATCAAATATAAATATCATATCAGAGAAAAGCATTTTATTTTTTATTAATTATTCTCTAACCCCAGTGAGCTGTACTGAAGTCAATTCAACTTCCATTATAAACAGGCTAGTTACAGGCTGCTTTACTTAGCCGAATGTTTCTGGCTGTCATAATGTCTTGGACAATTCCCTGCCAGAACTCCAAGGGGCATTTCAACAGGTGGTATGATTTCTGTGTTGTACCATATGCTTATGTTAATGTTTTAATGTTTTCAAGTGTGTTTGCCCGTCTGATCCTTATCCCCGGTCTCGCCTCCGTACACATGTTCCTCATGTCAAGCTAATTACTATCCCTATTGTCCCTGACTCCTTGTCATTTGTTATCTGCTGTTCTTTGTTTCATGTTTTGTTTCCCTTCTAGTGTTTTCCTGTGTCTGTTAGTTTTGTGGCTCGTCTGTGATCACATAAAAAAGTAGCATCATTTGCTAACTATGAAAAATTCACAGCAAACATTATTAAGAACAAAGTGATATACCAACATTTGAAATGATGTCATTTTCAAACCTGTGAATTCATGTAGCAAACTGGGGAAAAACAAAAACAACAATTTGCCTTTATTTCCATCCTTTGTTAGCAAAAAGCTAACCAAATAGCTGATGTATAGTTTCCAGTATAGTCTGTATACTACGTTAGACTTTACAAGCTAGCATTTCTGTATGTTGATTAACTAAATGATGCATAACTTTATTTACTCTGTGCTATTTTGTTTACTGATGATGCCGTGAGTAGCCATTTGATGTCACTTATTAAACTCATGGTTGAGAAAAACACATTTCTGAGTAGGAATTCGGAGTAAAGGGGGAATTTTGTTTGTTTGTCCGAGTTACGAGTTT
This sequence comes from Tachysurus fulvidraco, assembly GCF_022655615.1. Lineage (NCBI taxonomy): Eukaryota > Metazoa > Chordata > Actinopteri > Siluriformes > Bagridae > Tachysurus > Tachysurus fulvidraco. The sequence continues at coordinate 13,898,083 of NC_062525.1, read as the reverse complement.
TAGTCGATTGCAGCATTGCTTTATATGGTTATGCTTAATTCTACAAGGATTCATGTGAAAAGATTGATACTGTATGAAAAGCAACACAGATTATGTTTAGGGTTATGGGTTATATGCAGGGTTTAAGGTCTTGATCATACTGTTGTTAATGCCCAGTATAAAAGCTGTGTGAAGAAAATTTATCATTGCATTACTCCCACTGTTACATTCTGTCGCTTTCGTAAACAAATGCTGTAATCAGAGAAAAGTGTAACCAAACAGTGTTTCTTTGCAGTAATTTCCCCTGAACAGTTTTAAGTGGCTCTTATCACATGGGAACAAGCTTATGCTTATCTAATGACATTAGCCTAAAAAGGCAGCACCGTCACTTCCATGCTACAGACAAACTCGTCAATGTGATACTCATGTGGATTTCAGCGCCAATCAAATAATTAGAGGAAACTACATTTTCATTCGTTTTCGACTCACGAAGGAATTCTTTCTTTCTTTCTTTCTTTCTTTCTTTCTTTCTTTCTTTCTTTCTTTCTTTCTTTCTTTCTTTCTTTCTTTCTTTCCTGTTATCACTTTACATTCAGGAGATTAATAAAACTAGATGGCCAATGACATAATTTTATATCAGCCTCTAATCATAATAAAAGCTTGGAAACACTCTGCATGGAACCGCACCATTAGTTCAAGTGTTAAATACACAAACTCTAAAAAACATGTTGTACTGAATTCGGATGATTGTAGAAAGTGCTCCATTCGAAGCTGTGCATGATTTTTCCACTCACTTTTCGAATGTTTCTCTTTCATCAAGTCAAAATAAGATGTCGTGTCACATCATTTTCTAGCAAAACAGCAAAACAAGTGCAGCGCCATGACGGTATCTCTGGCTTGAATGTTTGTGTTGGCCCGTTGATCTAAAATAAGTTGTGTGAACATTGTAATCATGCTGCATTATCTCAACTACAATATTTTTCATTATTCTTAATTTTTCCAAAGCAGTGTTGAATGTTTTGGATTCTAATTGGTCAGATAATGCTGATTAATTTCAATTTTCCCCAAAGAGAAACTCTTCAGGGGAGAAGAGTTTTATAAGTGGTGCTTAGCAGATGCTAGTGTGTGGATGACTGTTTAATTGTTTGTCACGTATTACATTACAGCATAGTGAAATCCTTTTGTTTTGTATATCCCAGCTTGTTAGGGATTTGGGATCAGAAAATAGGGTGAGTCATTATGCAGGAACCCAAGAGCAGACAGGGTGAAGCACCCAACAGTGACAGCTTAGCTTGGTGCTGGGTCTGGGGCACAAGACTCTGTCCCTCTGATCGGTAATCCACAGTTTTAAGTGCCGAGACACAACTGCCTAGGGGTTTCAGCACAGGGTCAGCCATGATACAGCACCTCTGGACCTGGTAGGGTCAAGGTTCTTGCTCAACAGTGTCAGCTTCTTGAATCTTCTGATCAACATGGCAATCACTGAGTTACCAAGTAAGTGATAAACAGAACTAACCCTTAACCCCTTGAGCCAGGACAGAAATTATAAATCCTTTCTTAAGCATACAAAGCCTGAATATATCTACAGCATAGCAGAAGTATGCGAAGAAACTCAGCTAGAGCCAGCAAAGACAACTAAGACCATTTCCAACACCAAGTAGCTAAATGTTCAGACAGAAAAAATGCGTAAACATTGCGACAAACCTGACACAATCAATCAGCCAATAAATGGTATAGGATGAGCATGCTATTACCAATACTTATACCAAAGCTCACAGAACCAGAAGCAACAAAACATTTTTTATTAACCAATATAATGATAATATGATAATATATAAATAATATAATAATATTCTATATACCAGAATTATTCAAATACACCTTGTAGTTTTTGAGATATAAAAAAAAAATCGACTGAGTCCTGCATGACACTGACACTTCATGGATTATTTTTCATACATCATGCATGCCGCTTTTTAATCCTTACTTGTTTGTTGTTCCATAAACCTTACGCACAAATTGTATATTCTTATGTACATGGCAACCGAATTCTGACAAACAAAGCAGAACACACTCAGCAGCTCACAATTTCTGTCTCGCACGTTCGAGTTAAATTAATATTTAGTTTTCCGTGATCTTTTTAAATTGTGGTTCCATGTTTAAGCTTTTTGTGTCAAAACAGGAGATATGAAAAATGACATTTTGCATTCCAGCCTTCTAGTCAGATTTCTCAGCTCTTATGCTCATCTCTCAACTCCTTGTCAGGGAAGTGGCTTTTGCCATATACTGTATAAGCTCTAAAAGTTTTAAACTCCTCAGCATCAGTAGCCCCATATCACTGATCTAAACTCTGTGTTTGCTTCATGTCTCTTTTGGTTTTGCACTTTTTCGATTCCTGGAACTGAAACTAACATTTGGCCTAAAGACAGATTATTGCATTGTTATACCGCAAGAAATGTTCCCCAAAAGAAGTAAATGATTGGTGTCAAGTCCAAACCAGAGAGGAACATTTCAGACACATTCTGTAACTTTAATATATGCTACATGACTTTTAAACAGGTAAAAATGTCAGTCTTTTCAGAATAAAGTCAGGTTTTCTGCTTATTCTCATAATCATGGGTTCCTTGGTGTTTCGTTGAACCTAAATATCAATACTATAAGCACATAAAACACAGCACAAACTTTATATTTAGCACAATATACTGTACACAGTAACCCTCTGTGGTGCTAATAATGGATACATATCAATATCTTGTGCAAGTCTTGCCATATTTTTGAACTCTTTGATGTTACTTTTTATGATTTTCAAAATTCACACACCTATCAGAAATGTGTGTGTGTGTGTGTGTGTGTGTGTGTGTGTGTGTGTGTGTGTGTGTGTGTGTGTGTGTGTGTGTGTGTGTGTGGTTGTGTGATTTTTTGCACAAAACTCTATCATGGTTTTTACAGTGGACATACAGTATCTACTTTTTGCATTAACAATATTACATATTTTATACCATGACTCTGAGGTAATTCTGAAATTTGATCGGACAGAAGATACTGATTCATTTTTATAACGGCACAGCTCTGACAATAACACTTTATAAAAAAAAATCTGTTAGCATTATCAAATTGCTGTGGTATAAGCCGACATATTGGGATTGTTAGTGGAAAATAATCAATTAATGCAGAACTACTGAATCCTTAAATCTGACCAGGCAGAAGGTTGATATATTTTTCTTTAACAGCACAGTTCCACATTATTAACACATTATGGTTAATAAATCTAAATACAAATGGATTAAAAATCTTGATTTGTTGTATTATAAGCGGAATAAAACACTTCAGATTGTTAAAGACATCTCACTGATCATTTTCCTATTACAGAACATCCCACAATAATCAAAGTGTTTGATTTCTTACATAATTAGTCCTAGGATATTATTCAGATATGTTATATTATCTTAAAGTGAAGGTATGTAGATATAAGAGTGAAGTATGCAAGTCTTGGGGTTTAAGGGTTAAAATTAATGTGTGACATAAAAAAACAAAGCAATGAGTATATTTCATTTTAACGTTTTGAGTTTAGCGGTTGTGCATGTCTGCAGGAGGGCTGCTGCCACGGTTTATTTACCCAAGAGTTATAAATCATTCCTAAACCTTTAATCTTTCCTTGTTTAAATTTTGTTTCTGATTATCTAAGGACTTAAAAGTGTAAATGCAGCGGCAACTCTTTATGCCCCACTTTTAAAAAGGTGCAATTTCTATGCTATAGTATATCACAGAATGAATCTACATTAAATTGGTTACACATTTCTTACTTATTATTTATTAGAAAAGCAGACAGTGTATAAAGATGAGATAGCATCAGAGAGAGAGAGAGAGAGAGAGAGAGAGAGAGAGAGAGAGAGAGAGAGAGAGAGAGAGAGAGAGAGAAAACAAGTTTAGATTCCTCAAACTTTTCCAGTAATCATAAAGAGCCTGACAGTAATCTAAACACACATACACAGTGTACAATATTCAGCTTTGTTGTCCAGAGAAGAAAACCATTCCTCTACAGTGGTTTATAGTAAGAGAAACAGAGTAAGCTGGTGGAACATTCCTCTCTGCTTAACCGAAGACGGAGAGTGTCTTTGGACGTGTCAGGTAATGTCTGCACTGGATTTAACAGCAGCATGATTTGTAGCTTTTGTGGTTCTTTGATGCACATCGTGCTTTTTGGGAGATTCACGACTGAAAGTGTAGATTCCAGTCTGTATCTCTGCATGTCTTGTTAAGTCAGTGAATATCAAATCAGAGCAGTCCTATAGTACAGTAACATAATTACAGGTCCAAGATATAGAGGCAATGGAGACGAACCAAGTCTGAACGTTTTAATGCGGGGCTCGAACTGATATCAGCTGTATCGTGGAACACCTTCAAAAGCAAACTTCAGGTGTTCAGTGCTAAGTGCTAGAGAAGAGTAATGTGCTTCAGGTGGTGGATGAGGTTACAACTGTAGCTCAGGTCCATGGGAAAAATGCTGACAAGAAGGAAGGAGGAACACCTTGTACTCTATTGTAGCATTAAACAAAATCTGGATGTTTGAGCTAAAGATAAAAATACAAATCCTGCTACCTGCGAAAAGCATTCAAGTAAAACAGAACAAAAGACAGGAAGAAAAATGGAGTATTTCTCAATATGCTTTCCAACGAGTGCTGCTTTAGTTCAGCGCCTCCTCAATGCACATCATAGCCCTTCTTTAAAGTATTTGTTTGAAACTGTTTGTACAGTGAAGCTTTTTTGTTGGGATTTGTATTAATGTTTTATCATATCTTTCACTATCTCCATGTTTCAATTCTGACCTTCCATAAAAATACATAAACGCATAACCCAACAGGGCTAAAAGCATGCCTGGCCATTAAAGAGAAGATCTGGCATAAATTCTGTCAAAATGTTTCAATCTTATCAGACCTGTTTCTAGTAAGCCTCGATGGATATGGGCAAGACCTGCCCACCCAAGTTGCCGTGCAAGCAGTGACAACCTGGGACTCTTGTCTCACCACATATCAAACATATCCACATATCTCACACGACCTTAAAGTAAATACACTCCCTTTCTAAGGGAGCATGGAAACATATTATTACCCCAGATGCTTAGAACGTTCACGTCTTAACCTCACAAATGTGGGCTCTGCATGCAAGGCACAACAATGAATTATTGGGCGATTAAGAATAACTAACTCTGCAGTGGAAAAAGACGCTTGTGGCCAACTGATACAGCTCCATTCCCACTGGACAGCCTCACTTCCAAATGTACAAGAAGGTGAGCGGATGCATTAAGTTTATCAGATCTGTTGAGTGTCTGATGCCATATCTCTGATATTAATGTAAAAATTTTCTGTAAAACAAATACCAAATGCATATTTTCCTTCTTGGAGTATGTGTAGCGTGTTTATCAGGATCATGTTTTCCTTATCGCATCATGCATCACTTTATATTTTCTGTACAATACCTATACACTCCTTATAGATGTTTATTCATGGAAAATATATATATATATTGCTTTCTGTATCGCTTATGTTTTGAACCTTTGAAGTTTGGCTACCTAAGGCATATTTAATTTTAGGCTATAAAATATTTTATTCCCACAAGGGACCTGTTGCTATTACAAACACAGACAAAATAGATTTACACATGCCCGAATTTTTTTCCTAAAGTTCAAGTCATACTGACAGTTTGAAAAGGTTCCCATGACGGAGCCATTCCAGCAGTCTGGGCGTGTCCTGCCAGTCATTTATTTTAAACACTAAACTCATGGGAAAGCTATTTCTGGACCTGTTCCTCTGACACTGAAAATACTGCCAGTTGTTTATTAGCAGGTGCAAAGTCACAATGAACTAAGAATAGCTTATTAAATAAAAATGCATCAAAATAAATTTCCCACAAAGGGACATTGAGGTTAAAGGGGTGCTAAAAATACATTTTGTTTGATTTCTTTTTTTTTAATTAAATGTTACTTGTACAGGCTTGTTGGGCCACAAATGTAAACAGAGTGCCACCGTTATCATCAGTAGTTTGACTACGTTTTTTTCTATGGTTTGTGCAAAATGATTAAGAATTTTGTAAAGCCTCTTGAAAATAAATCCCTCATGATCATCATGGTCATCGCACCCATGTTCAGTATAGTAACACGTTTGAGTGTCCTTGCAAAAGCTAGCTAAGCTAAATAAGCTAAATCACACTCACAGGAAATAAACTATTAAAAAGAATGCTTCTATGTCATTGTGGATATTTAACCTCCAACGTATGTAATATTACATATTAGGTTATGATAACCCAGACAGAGAGAAAAAGAGAGAGGGAGAGATGGATTGGGTGATAGAGCCTCTGGGAGCTGGTCGACCCATGTGACAATCCCTGCCCCTTTTTGTTTTTCCCACACAAACCATCATGACGTGGGCTTCATCTTTCTTGCCTCACTTAAATGAGTGGGTTTTTGCTTTTAAATGAATACTTATCTACAGCATATTTTTCTTATAAAGCAATCATTTACTCATGGCAATAGATAGAAAGGTTATTTAAACATTTCCCAGTAAATTATATAGAGGTCTAAAACGCCTTATTTAGGATGTTGACAAAGATATGACACAGATATGAACAACAAAAGCATACATGTGTACTGTGTCAATGATCTCAGAAAAATCTAAAATGCTTTCATTTAGATGTGCTTGTTCAATTTCAATCCCAAACCCACACATGATTTTCGATGAATTTCCAAAGATCACACATGTACACACTAAACTGGAAAGTTGTTTTGCCATTTCCCTGAGAATGTGGATGTGTGAAGCTGAATGTATCTTTCCCGCGAGACTGAAAATATCACTCTAATTCTGGGTTCCTCTAACACCGACTACATCTGATGAAATGATAAAGTAGTAGAGTTCTGCTGGCCAGTCCCATCTCCTGTAGTCTCTTGGGGCCGATCTGATGCATCAACCCTGGCATTCTGATACACTCTGTTCTGAAGAGGCCCATCTGGGTCTAAACTCCCATAGGAGCACCAGTGAACAGTGACCCTGCTTGTTTCCCAGCTGCCATTTTATTCACACACGCTGGGGAGGTTCTTTGCTGTCTACCGCCCTTTACCACCCAATGCTATTTGCATCCTAAAGGGGTTTCCCCTTGCTTCAATCCCCAAAGGGTTATCATGGCTAGTGTCCATTGGCTCTTTTATCAGCCAAACTTTGATTAAAAAATAAAAGAATTATAAAAGAATTATAAATGAAAGTCACCGGAGTTGATATTGAATTTTTTTTCCAACTGATATATAAGCAGTGATTTGTCAAACCCTTGTCTAGCGATTCTCCTTCCCATTGAGAATAACAATGGGAATTCCCATACATTCAAAAACTCCTCTTGGAAGCTATTAAGACCTGCTGGAGTATTTCTGTATTTAAAAATTGTGTCCAATGTCCCCAAATATGTCTTCCGATGATGGATGTATCAGTATGTCCAACTGAAAAATAATGTTTTGTAAGGATTATTTGCCTTACTCAAACATAGATTTCACCCCAGATGGCTGATACTCTATAGCCATAAATACAGCTCCAGAAGTTGTTTCTGTACCCAGAAAAGCTGGGAACGGCTACAAGCCACTCTGAAACATGTTGTTACTGACGAAGACAGTGACATAAATCTCCACCAATAGCTCATCAAGTCATAACAATCACGGCGCTGAACAACAAGCCAGACTCCCAGGATCTGACCACGAAATTCCGCTTGGCCTCAGATACTTAGCAAGCATGTGGGTACAGAACGCGGCCTTGTTTGTCTCTGAGCCTTGTGGAAGAAAGCAACAGAGCATGTTCCCACTCAGGATCAGGGGAAGGAAGCCTCCCCTGCATTTCTTGGCGGTCCACACAGCCCTGTGTCTCGCTTTGACCCCAGGGGTTCAGCAGAAATGGCCAAACTCTGACAGCAGGGACTGACCTGGATGCTGGTTTCACTCTGTTTGTCTAAAACAGCAATCGCTGTGGGCCAATTACTAGCGCAAAGGGAACGTAGCCAGTGTTCAACCATATAAAAGGTTTCTATGCACTGATAATCAAGAAGCTGGGATTTCACATAAAGTGGATTCATATTTCCACAGAGAAAAGAAGGCTCTGGTGGTTAACAAATGTAAGAATCATTGCATTTAACATTTCAATGATAATATATAAGCTAGTTAAATTAAACAAGACATCAAAGCAGTAAAGATTAAAATGTTTTTTTTTTTAAATATTATAAGATCCATCATGAAAAAGTTAACAAATTTTGCTAGTTTGTATTTGTTTCCAGTGTTACTTTTCAGTCCTTAGAATTCTTCATTCATGCTTTTTTATTTTGGACAATGTCTACTGATAAAAAGCTATAAAGAAATAAAATAGAATTGAATTGAATTTTTGACTCTCAGCATATTGAGTGTGTGGATCTTGGTAATACATCAATAGGAATTTGGAGTAAAAGGATTTCTGATCCTTAACCAGATTTAAAAAAATAATTTCGACCAACCTGACCAAACAATCTTTACTCCAGATTAATAATTAAATGATTCTAGCAAAGTTTCTTTACATAAATGTTCTTCACATAAACAACACTTCAGCTAGCAAACAATGCAAACATGGCTAGTTACAGTAACTAACATTAACTGCAACATCGTTTTTACTGTATGTTCACACATGAGAAAATTTATATAATTCTTTTCATGTCCATCCAAATTGTGCCTTAATTTTGTTTTAAAAATTAACAAAGTGTTAGTAGAAATATTATTAGCTACTACCTTGTAGATACATTAATTCATCTACCTTTGTACATTTGCTTTTTCATGAAATGAAAATGAAAGTTTCTATCTAGCTAGCATCTGTCTGCTAAAAATGATACCATCTGGATTCCATGATCTGTTACTCTTTAAAGCTGTAGTAATAATTTTTTATTGAATAACTATTAAAATCAATATGAAAGTATATAGAGAACACACTAAAATGTTCAAGTAATTAGTATGTAATGTGATGTGACTATTGAAAGAAGTGTTTCATATACCTGAAAAAGAATGGTAAGAGGAAAGTCGGTGGACTTGCTTGGTATTAGAGTCCCTCTTTGTCAGCCTTGTTATAAATGCTCAGCCAAGGCCCCTTCCCTTTAGGGTCCACATATTTAGTGCTTAGAAAAACAAACATGGTGGAATGCAGTAGTGCCCAATGTGAACCAAAGCTTTGACACAAAATGGAAAAAACTCCCTGTTGGGCACAGACAGGGGCAGATAATCTAAGCTGTAACAAATGAAACGGTAAACTGTTTGGATCATTGGATTATTAGTTTAAAAGTCAGTTGATAAGCTTTTTAAACATTTAGCTAGCTAATGAGATAGTTGAGATGCCCTGCTAGATCATTTCAGCTAGCAGTGTTTATAAGATGGCTAATTATTTTGTCATTATAAAATTTTTTGCTAACCAACTGCACTCAAACACTAAATAAGCTAAATAAGCAAGCTACTGGTTCTCTAGTTAGGTAAGTTAAAGCTAACAAAGTTAATTTTGCTAACTTTCAATCTGTGGAATGAGAGTCTACAAAAATCTGTGAGATGTTTTGTCTTTAATTTTGTAGTTTAAGACTGTATTTTGTTTCTTGTAAACATTGTGTAGGTTTGATTGGTTGTTGAAACATACGGTGGGTGGGGTGAAGACGCAAATGAACCGCATAAGTTACAAAAGTTAAATGCTACAGCTGAAATTATTCATTATGTACATTGAAATGTTTCACTGTTGAATTCTCCAATCTGGTCAGAAGGTGTTACATCTTTATCTATAAAAGCAGCTGTTTGTAATGCCAGCTGCAAGATATCACTGCACAATGCACTTGTTTTAATTAATTATTGTAGGTGTAGTAACCAGTATTTCACAAAATAAACTGGTGTATCATTTACTCATGTGGTGAAACTTTCAATCTGTCATGTTTACTGAGTGTTTTGAGGTCAATCCAAATTCTTATTGACCAACAAACATAAGGAGTACACTGCCTGCTCTCTTGTTAAACCCACTCACTTGTTAAAAAGGAAAAGAAAAAGAAAAATGCAGTTTCAAACAAACAGGATTCTAACAAATTAAAGTCTGACTTAATTATCATTGGTTTGATTTAACAGTTATCATCTTATTTCATAAACATTATAACCTTTAGCTCTTCCACCCCCACACTGTACATCATCCTTGCATCATAAACCACCCAGTCCTTAAGAGATTCCACAATGGACTTTCTTTGCTTTGAGTATATTGTTTTTAAAGGCTACAAACATATCAATGTATCATATATCAGCATAGCTTCAACCCCTGGGAGGTCGTAAAGTCGTTTTCACCTTTACAGAGTTATCGTTGTGTCTTTTTTAAGGTACTGTCCTCTGCTCTTCTATCACATACATCTCGTTCGCTCCCTTTGGGGGTAAACAGATTACCCATCTCTTGTCCTGGGCCTCTGGTGTGGGTGGTGATAAAAGGGGTTGAGGTGTGTGTTGGAAATCCTGCAGGCATGGAGAGGATTAACACAGGCAGCTTCTGGCCCAGCGTGTGCTGCATAATTGAATTTCATGCTTGGGCCTCCTCTCTGAAGTTGTGTAGCAAAGCAGTCATTTGAAAAGAAAGCTATTAGTCAAGGCCTCAGAAAAGAAGCAGCTTTTTGGTGAAGGAAGCTAGAGATTATGAGGCAGCAGCCTCACTGGAGTCATCAATAGACAAATGTCATGCTTTGCATAAAGAGGGCTGTGACAAACATTAATTAGTTCTGATAAGCTTGTTTTCCATGCTGTCATCCTTATAATACACCTACCTCAGGAAAATACCAATGCTTAACTACTGCTTTCATGAATAGGAATTAATACACACACTAATTCTTAGCATATTAAGACATATCTGTCAATTCACAAATAGGCATTCCTACTACTGCTTACCATAGTAACACCATTTCTCATTGGGTGGAACAACTAGCATTCTACGTGACAACAAATCATTTTTCTAAAATGAAACATTCTAGAGGGAGATTTTTTTGTTATGAAATTCATCAGTGTACAGTATATCTGCATCATATCATACAAAATGAAGAAAAAGCAGTTTGTTGTGTATTATGTTTGCCCTGCTCCAAATGGTAGTTGCTGCAGTGAGTCACTCCATATTTGTATAAAGTTCAACTTTTCTCTAATTTCCGTGGCCTCATCTAGTCACCAACAGTTGCTGTCAATCATGTGACCAAAAGTTGGTAGATCCCATTAAAAATTAACAATCTCTGGTCACTCTGGCACTGCAATGGCTGTATGTGTGAACCTGGCATACTGTAACACAGTATATATTATGAATAGAGTAAAGCATATGAACTGTGTATGAACTCTGATGTCTAAATGTTTTGCAGTAGGAGTAGTGGGGTAATTAGGCAGGTTCATGGTTTGGATCAAAAAAGGTCCTAAGATCAAGTTTGTAAGGATCTGATGGAATTTGACATATTCTCTCTGACCCACCTTCCATACCCAAATCAATGACTGAACATGCTGGGAAACTAGCATCATCTTTAAATCTGTATAGCAGGGCTAACCAGCTCTCTCTCTCTCCAGAGGGTGCCATGACAATTCAAAGTGTATTTTTATCTTTTATGTAAGTTTATCTTTATCCATCACCTATATTGTGGATATGACTGCCAGATGGCCCAGGTTATCTAGTGTGAACATGCTGGCTGCAGTCTACTGTAGGTAGCAACAGAATGAAGCAACAACTTATGTAGTAAAATAGGTTTAACATAAATTGTATAATTATCTTGTCTTTTTAAGGGGGGGGGGTATCTTTCCCTCATGCTTATTCAGGTATCTGCATGTATCCATTTTACAAAGAAGAAGAAGAAGAAGAAGAAGAAGAAGAAGAAGAAGAAGAAGAAGAAGAAGAAGAAGAAGAAGAAGAAAACAGAAGCCTATATTTGTCACATATAAATTACAGCAATTAATTGAAATTAAATTATTTCATTCTTGTGTATCCCAGAGTGCATGGTTAGTAATGACAGGGTACCCTGGAGCAGAACGGCTTTGCTCAAGGCCTCAACTGTTGTAGCTTGGCAGTGCTGGGGCTCCAACCACCAGCCTTCCGATCAGTAATCAGTATCATTTATCTTATTGGTAAACTGGTTACACTAAATAAATAGGTGTGAGAATGTGCACATGATGCCCAGACTGTCCAGAATGTACTGTATTCTTTTACCCAATGTTCACGGATAAGCTCCAGATCCACAGCATCCCTAAATTGAATGAGCTCTTTCAGTGAAAGAAAGGAATCCAATAAGGATTTAGTGCTAACCACAAAGTTATGAAATGCGTGTCTGCCAACTACTCTCTTGTTGAATTCAGGAAATAAAGTTCTCCTGGCTTATGGAATCAGTACCAGAGTTATTGAGGTTCCATACTGTATATCACTTCAGGTTCCTGAATAACACCTGGTCTGAGGAGAGAGAGATGTCCCAGTCTGAATGTCTTGTGATTACCCAGTGAGTGACAGAATAAAAATCACTCATCTTCCTTTAACCTGTGAGCAAAGGCATGTGTTAAAATCACATTCATTGTAGACACTCTATTTGCGATACAGAAGTGGGATGAGTCTTTTTTTTTTAAGCTATGACATCATGATACATGACCTTACTTCATCTGCTATCTTCCCTGGGATTTGTGGGATTTTAAAAGGGAGTAAAGGTGCACTGTCCTTATGTTTGGCAACACAGCAATCCAGAAACATTTAAGTTAGTGGGATGTTACAGCATTGGCTGACATAAAAAAGGTCGGACAAAGTATTTAAATATGTTTGATGTGTGTTGTGACCTGTATAGAGAATGCTCGTGTTGTCAGGACTGCCTAAAATGGGACTATTATTTGCTGTGGAATTGTTGGTCAATCCAATAGAAACATTTATATTTTCTTACAGTGAAACCTAAAAGCATAATTTTAGAGTATGCATAAAAACACAAAAAAATCACATCGATCTTATCATAATTGCCTTATCAGACAATTTCAGAAATGTAATTCAAAAGTAAAAAGTAGTTTTTAAAGTTATTGTTTAGTTGTAGTAATGATGTTGTTGTTCAAAAGCTTCTGGAATATTCCAGATCGCTTCCATTATCGAATACAGATGTACCACATTATCGCATCTGCAACCAAGCCAGCACTGTGATTAATCTTTATTTTGGACTTACGTTTCTCTCGTGCCAAAAATATAGTAATTGTGTTAGTTTAGTTCTGCCGAGTCTAAGAAAATGAATGACAAAGAATTTACCCTGGAAAAATAGCTATGTTCTGCAGTCAGTGTCCCATATCCCTCAACCTACAGACTTTCAGCAGATAATACATGACCTGGGGGGATTCATTAGACCACAGCACAAATAGTCCTGTAATATAAAGGCGTATGTTAAGTCATGGTGTCCTTCTCCTAGCATGAGAATCAACATAAATTTAGAGCAAACACAAAAGAGTAGGAGCTTAGAAAAAACAAATATGGCTTATATTTAAGGAATGCTTTCTAAAGGTTCCAGCAAATCAAACGTACTCACACGATTTACTCAGAATTAAATGGAAAGCATGACAAAACTAATATTTCTAAAATAAGCTCTCTTGTCCAGAATTTCTGTGTTTTGTTTCGTGAGATGGAAAAAAAGTCGTTAGTGACACGATGACACAGCAAAGTTCAGCTGTGAAAGTCGTAACACAAAATGGTGTATATACATGAAACTTATAATGAAAACAAACTTTGATAGGGGGCTTCAGGAGGACATTGTAGGTCAGCTGTCACCTCCTCTGTTTGTTAAATGTGGAATAACGAAATAAATCAACGCATGGAGTGGTCTCGAGTTGGCCTTTTAGCTTGTGTTAAAGAAAGCCTGTAAAATACGCCACATCTTATTTTACAAGTTTGCCAGGAGTGACCCAACTGAAAATAATGATCCTTGTGTCTTACATTTGTTTAAATGTTGTGCCATGTGTAAACCTCCGCTAGGCCACACAAAAGCACATTGGCTCCTTGTGTAGAGGATTTCAACAGATATTGTGCAGTGCTGGATTAGGTGTTGCCTTAATACTGATCTTTCTGTTGAATGTTGTACCATGTGAATTCTGACCTTCATTGATTCTTAATCCTGCCTTCGTTCTTTTTTCGTAAATTGCCTGTATGTGTAAAACAGACTAACCTACTAATGAACAGAACTACAGTTATGAAGTGACACGCACCTGTTTCATTTAGCATGAGCTGCAGTCACATCACAGAGCAGGAGTCACGTGACATTAGGTGAGTGGCACGAGCAGCCTCTGCTGTGAGACGTGATGACTGACAGAACAATGAAAGATGCGAACTTCTATCTATTTTGTATCTTTCTCTGTTTATTTCTTCCTTTGGAAATTTTATGAAACAACATTACCCCTATTCTACTTCCCTAGCTCTACTCACATGTACAAATGTCATTTAAAGAGTAATCACGCACCCCTCACAGCCCTGTATGTGTATTGCACTGACAACATATACACCCATTTTCACTGCTCTTGCAAAATCTAAAAACGTCATTAGAAGCAACGTAAATGTTTGCCAATTATTGAGATGGCTGTTGTAGTTTAAATAGACATACTAAAATAATTTATTTTGACAACACCATGAAACAATGATACTTTCCATATTGAGAACTGTTTTTTTTTGTGCACTTAAATCTCAGTTAAATTCTATATAAGTGTGAGATGGCTCTCTGATTTACCCATTTGAATGTAAAAAAAAAAAAGATTACTTGGGCATCTTACAATGCACTGATGTTGTCTTACAGTGCATCTTACAACTGCACTGATGCAGTTCCAAAATACAACATGAGCATCTTTAAATGTAGGGAAAAAAATCTTACTTGGGTCTCTTATATATAATACTCCTATATTGCTGTTATGTCATCGCTCATATTGCAAGCCATATATATCCGCCCCTTATTTGGAATTCAACCCATGACACTCAGAACAAACTAGTTGAATAGCCCTAGGCTACACCATGTGAGGAAAGGAAAAGGAATTGGACATTTGCATCATTTAGTTAACCTTGTGAAAACCAAAATTGGCAGCATACACACCAGCCATAACAAAATCACTGCATAGCACTGATTATCTTATTAGTTTAGTGCATATGAGGCCACTCGCAATGGGAATGTGGTCATTAGAACTGGACCATGGATCATATAGGAAAAAGGTGGCCAGGCAAAATGACTCATGTTTTCTTTTACATCATGTGGACCACCATGTGATAGATATGGTAAAAGGATGCACTGGGGTAAGGAACCAGGTTGGTGGCAGCAGCAGTGTGAAGCTCTGGGCAAAGTTCTGGCATTCATGTGAATTTTTTTTTTACACTTACCAACTACCTAAACAATGTTGCTGTATTCCCTAATGACAGTGCCCTGTTTTAATAGGATAATACTCTGTGCCACACTGCAAAAAATGGTTCAGGAATGGTTTAAGGAACATGCCAAAAAGTTCAAGGTGTTGACTTGACCTCAAAATTCCCCAGATCTCAATCTTATGTGCTGGATGTGCTGGACAAACAAGGCATGTGCTGGACAAACAAGTCCAATTCATGAATTCCCCACCTCACAATTTACAGGAATTAAAGGATCTGCTGCTAACATCTTGGTGCCAGATGCTACAGCACCTTCAGAACTATTATGTAGTCCATGCCTTGTCAAGGCAGAGCTGTTATGGTGGCATAAGAAAGACCTACAGTACACAATAATAGACACGTTGGTTTAATGTTATCACCGATTGGTGATATGAGTGCCCTCGATTAAAATAAGCAGAAATAAAACCTTGAGTAGATTCTAATTCATTTACAGCATTTGGCAGTCACCCTTAACCAGAGTGACTTACATTTATTCAACTGAGCAATTGAGGGTTAAAGGCCTTCCTCAGTGGCACAGACGTAGAAGCTCGGTTGCTCCGGGTTTTGAACTCATGACTTTTCGATGAGTAGACCAACACCTTAACCACTCAGCTACCAGTTCTTACTACAGGTGCATATTTCTTCAGACCGATTCTCACTGTAGCCAATCTGCATCAAGCATTTAAAATTTTTGAATTTCCAGATTTTACTGTTGTGTTTTTAATTTTGTTTATGTTTTGTCTATTCACCATAGTTTTTGTTGTAACACTGCAGTGCATAGTACTGGCGCAGCTTCTGTTTTTGTGTGCTGTGCTGTCCCTGGAGTTCTTCAGAAGAGGAGTTATTAATGAGATCACAATTTCTCTCTGAGATAAGAAGAATACAGAAATCTATAAGGCCTTATGCTTATAAGGAAGTGTTGCTTTAGAAGTGATCCTAAAACAGCCTGCTTACCATCAAGCTGCAGAGTGGCTCAGTTGTAAAACCACATTAGAGAATAATAGTCTGCTGTTTTTTAGTCACGAAATGCAGACCGCCTACTTTCACAGTTACAAGCCACATAACTGATGGTGAAAAGAAAGTGACCACTTTTGTGTATGCAAAACTGGAGACTGTCTGATTCACTTACTACTAAATACTTCATTTACATTTACATTTACATCATTAATGTTGGCTCACTAGGTTACATCCATGAGTTTAAAACATTTGTTCAAAGTTACAATGAAAAAGTGTCAAAGGTTGTGTTTTTTTCTTTTTTAAAATCAAAAGATAAGGAAAGAAGGTGCTACTTGAAGTGTTTCCTGAATAAGTAGGTCTTCAACCTCCACTTGAAAAAGACTTCATAGCAAATACCCTTAAGAATGGTTTGTTGGAAAACTTTTTTGAAATTGGTGTTCCAAAGTTTACAAGGAAGTGGACTGATACGTGTGTTTGACATGATTTGCCATTAATTAGAAAACATCTTTTACCTCATGAATGTAATGCAGTTCCAAAATACAATATTGCAAAAATGCAACATATAATACTCCTATATTGCTGTTGTGTCATCGCTCATATTGCAAGCCATATATATCCGCCCCTTATTTGGGATCCAACTGACCACCCATGACAAACTAGTTGAATAGCCCTAGGCTACACCATGTGAGGAAAGGAAAAGGAACTGAATATTTGCATCTTATTATTTAGTTAACCTTGTGAAAACCATTTAATGTGACATTACTTATGGCAGCATACACATCAGCCATAACAAAACCAGTGCCAGGTGAAGTCAATAGCAATGATTATCTTATTAGCTTAGTGTATATGGGGCCACTCGCAATGGGCATTTGAGCATTAGAACTGGACCATGGATCATATAGGAATAAGGTGACCAGGCAAAATGACTCAGATAGTAAGTGTTCCATCATACGACCCTTCACCAAAATTCATTCACTAGATGGTAGAGTACATTGCGCATAGTGTATAATTCATTATTGGGACACAAGCTTATAACACAATTACTGTAAC
This sequence comes from Tachysurus fulvidraco, assembly GCF_022655615.1. Taxonomy (NCBI): domain Eukaryota; kingdom Metazoa; phylum Chordata; class Actinopteri; order Siluriformes; family Bagridae; genus Tachysurus; species Tachysurus fulvidraco. The sequence continues at coordinate 13,880,687 of NC_062525.1, read as the reverse complement.
CCATGGGCAGATCATGAATGAATGACAATGGGGCATAGAAGCCTTTATTATCACCACATATACATTACAGCACAGTGGAATTCTTTACATATCCCTACTGAGGAGGTCAGAGTGCAGGGGCAGCAATGATACACCCCCTAGGGTGCAGGGAGGGTTAAAATCTTGCTCAATTGCCCAAAAGTGTCAACTTGGCAGCACTGGTGTTTGAACACCAACCTTGCAAACAACAACAAAGAGCCTTAACCACTTAAGCCAGCCCTGCTCAAGCTGAATATTTGAACCTGTTGGCCTTTCTCTTACTTTTTTATTATCTGGATCAACAGAAATGCTGGTGTTTACTGAAATCACTGTGATTTGTCATGGGTAATATTGTTTTGTGTGTGAAACATTGTGTACAGCCATCTCATGTTTCTAGCTCTGGTCACACACAGCTGTTTATCATAATAACATGCCTCAGGCAGTATGTCTAATACTGACAATATAGCATATGTAACGTGAGTGAGAATTATCTGACCTACTACTGCAAACCTGGCAAAGCATTGCAGTATGTTGTATAAAGCAGTTAAAAGGATTTTTGTCAAGTGCTGGAATGTGCACAAACCAAAATGTTGTTGTGACACCAGCTAGAAGGAACTGAAAAAATGCCACTGTTCTAGCATTAAAAGGATATCTGTGTGAATGAATCTCCCACCCTCAATTATTGAATTATTCACAGCATACTGTAGACCATCCTATACTCTTTACTGTATAAGACAGCATGATATAAGAAACTCACGTGAATTCAGAAAATGCTTATTTGAATGTGCAATCAAACAAATCAAAATTAATTCAGGTTTTAGAATCCTTAACAGTATCCTCAATGAACTTTGTATGCTCATGGCATCTTAAAATGTTTGTCACATATGCATTACATCACAGAGAAATTCTTCCTTCGCATATCTCAACTATGAAGGTTGGGGCCATAGCACATGTTCAGCCATGATACAGCCCCTGAAACAGAGAGGACAGCAACTTATGATTTTGTATATGTCTGTTAATCATTAGGTTTAATTAATTGATGAAGGGTTTATACACTGTGACGACTTGTGTTCTCAATGACTATCAATTTAAGCCCTACATTGTCACTGACACCTGAAGAACAGTCTATTTAAACACACACCCGGTAAACCTTTTTCTGATTTACGCTTGGTAGGCACGTTGGCTTAGTTTGCCTCACAACTCTGGGGGTTGGGTTAGCATGTTATCATATGTTAGTATATGAATGGAGGTGAATGTGTGTGTGTCTGTGCCCTAGGCTTGTCCAGGGTGTCCTTTGTTTTGTCCTGTGAGTTCCCTTAGATGGACTACAGGCCCTCTGTAAACCTTTGTGGAACAAGTGCTTCAGAAAAAGGATAGATGACTGAAGCCCCTGCCCCAATAATGAACCCTCTTTCAAAATCTTGTGCAATATTAAGCCAAATTTGAGGTCAGCTGGACCTGCCCAGCATTTTACTACATACTACACAGCACGGTAGACTGTATACAGACCAACCATCTATGTTTCTTCACTCATTTACTTAGGTGTTTATACACAGCTTTAAAAATGACATTATACATTAAATTTTTACCAAACTAGTATTTAAAAAAGATGTAAACAGTTTCCATAAACACATCCTACATCCAAAATCGAATGCAATAATAATAATAATAATAATAATAATAATAATAATAATAATAATAAGAATAATAAGAATAATAATAATAATAAACCCCATAAATATAAACCCACAGCAACAGGAAAACCACACACCTGACAACCCTGTTAATATCATCAAATAAATTACACAATAAAAAAAATCCCTATGCGTTATGGCACCTTTGTAGTTTAAAAAAAATTTGTACAATGGGAACTAAACCAGTGAACTTGACTGACCAGTGTATGTAATGCTCCACAAAATGTCAACTAGAGAAATAAGTTCTTCTGGGTTCTTAGCTAAACCAGGCAAACTTGCTTGTAAATTGCATGCTAGTCAGAGCGCTGTGTTTGCCAAAGGCTCGCTGTGTTAGTTGTTTTTCAGAGCACTTTGTCCTCAAGCTGACATACAGAACTCCAGCTTCTCAAAGTTGTGAAGGTTTCTAGGGTGCTAAATCCCCCGAGGCTCCAAGACTGACCGAATTCCACTGGCGAGAGCTTTGCTTGTGTTGGAGGTTGAGCACAAATCAAGCAAGAAGACCAGGGCAGATAAGATGACTCTACACACGTCAGAAAGTTCTTTTATTTCCATGCAGAGAAGGTTAAACATGTGCGACAGCCATTCATTATTAAGTCTGTGTCTCTGTAACTCCACACATCCGCAAAATACAATTTAAGTTGTGTTCCTGGGTCACTCTCGGACTCTGTGTTCTGCATTTGTTTGACTTTGCTGAAACGATAAGTATAAAGGAAAACGGAAATCTATAAGACTTTATGCTTATAAGGAAGTGCACTTTCGCAAGTGTTGGTGTGGAGCTAGCCTGCTTGCTATCAAGCTGCAGAATAATCTGGATTTAAAGTCACTTTAATACAGTGTTAAACAGAATAAGATGATGCTGACCTGGGACTTGCCAGTTCTTCGTGGAATGCCACATTTTTTTACTGTGTACTAATCACAGCCTTTTGCCAATTAGACAAACACAAACTGACCATATTAGTACTGAGGTATTTAAGCTTTTCTAAATTTACATTTATAAATCCCTTGGATAGAAGGACTGCTCTGTTCTGTTAGTATGATACACTTGAAACAACATGCTCGAATTATCATGACCCTTCAGAGTTCAGCGAAGTCTATCAGCGCACAAGCAAAACATTCCACCAACAATCAGGGAAACTGAGGAATATAATGAAAGAAGAATATTTAACAGCTAACACCAAACAAAAACCCTCTTAGAGGTCTTTGAGAAATTGTATGGGGTCTTTCTCCAATTTGCTTGATTCTTTTCATCCATAATGTGTGAAAGAAGTCTAAACAAACTGGAATACAGGTTTCAGAGTTGAACGTGTGTGTGGTGGGGAATAAATGAAATTATACTTTGGCGGGGAACCAAATTTCCCCATGATGAGAGGAATGTCTGACTGGTTTGTCATTGTGGGGACCTTTTGGTGGTCACTATGTGGGGCTAGTCAAAAAAGCTTCTATTATAGTAACGATGTTAATATGAAGACCTCATGAAGACAATATGAAGAGTGTGTTTGTGTGTGTGTGTGTGTGTGTGTGTGTGTGTGTGTGTGTGTGTGTGTGTGTGTGTGTGTGTGTGTGTGTGTGTGTGTGTGTGTGTGTGAGAGAGAGATAGAGAGAGAGAGAGAGAGAGAGAGAGAGAGAGAGAGAGAGAGAGAGAGAGACTATAAAAAATGTGAACAAATAGCAATAACCTACCTTCAGGACCAGCAATGAAGTAAAATACTTTTCAGTATGGCTCTCTCAATGAAAGAGAGGTTGTTGCCTATGATATACATGGTTGTCTGTAAAATGCTGGACATTTTATGAGATAATTGTAAGTTGCCCATGATATGAGGGTCTGCCAAATGGCTCAAATGTAAATATAAATCCAACAGATTCTTTTTACTTCAATTAAACAAATTTGTTTGTGTCCACTGTTTAGAGTTTACAACTTTTTGTACTACATACTAGCTAACATCATGTTTGCGCTGCGTCTGTTAAGAGTGTATAACTGTATAACATAATCATTTCATTGTATATAGAAGTCATTAGTTCAGGAAAGTCAGTGGCTCTCTCTCTTTTTGTCTGTCTGTCTGTCTCTCTCTTCCTGACTTGTTCTCTCTCTCTCTCTCTCTCTCTCTCTCTCTCTCTCTCTCTCTCTCTCTCTCTCTCTCTCTCTCTCTCTCTCTCTCTCTCTCTCTCTCTCTCTCTCTCTCCATAGTGACAAGGTGAAGGCTTATCCCAGGCAGCCACATGTGTATGTGTGAGTGTGTAGGAGTCAGGTGTTATATGCAACTTCCAATTAATCCTATTCTGAGTTAAACCTGTACAAGACAAAAGTTGTAGCAGACTCCAGAACTGACAAGAACAAGAGAATTCAAGTCTCTTCAAAGCTCAGCGGTGTCTTTGTTCTTCAGTTCACGATCGTTCGCGACAGCTATTGATATTTATGCGGAGAAGTCGCATAAATGTGAAATGTAAAATTTTGCTGATATTTCCAGTCATGGTCCTCGTCAGAGGCCTTGCTAAAGTCTCCAGAAATGCACTTCTGTATTGTGTCATATAAATGTTTGTCTGTTGGAATGCACTGCTGTGCATCAGCACATTGCCTGTGCTTTTCCATTTTCACTGGTTGTGAAAGGTCATCTGCAGCATGCTGTTTCTCACTGATGCTTCATCTGGCTAATTATCTCGCTCATGGAAAGTGTTTGTGTATACAACTTAATCACACACAGGCACGCGCACACAGTCACACACACACACACACACACACACACACACACACACACACACACACACACACACACACACACACACACACACACACACACACACACACACACACACACAAACACTTTAGTATAAAGTTTTAATTAACTCTTTTAATGTCTTAATGTCTGTCAAGCACAGGTTCCCAATGCATTTATCTAAAAACCAAGCTTAGACTTTAACTCCAACACTACTGTTTATTTTGTCCTTTAGAAAAAAATTATATTAAGCTCATTGATACAAAGGAGGCGATTTCCTTTCAAGCTTGAAATATTTTAACTTTTTTTCTCCTTGGCATGTAAAGTATGCATGTCTATTAAGTGAAATGATTGACAGCAGGGATTTTTGTAATCTCAGGGCTTGTTACAGTCACTTTTCTAGAACGACACCGAGTGTAGTAATCGGTTTAGAGCTGAGGTCATGCTGAAAGGGTTGGACGCAGATACACAGAACGAAGTGAGTCTTTAAAGACAGGAATAAGCTAGGAATGTTCTCGTTGCCACTTGTCATTACAATCACGCTGCTGCTGTTTCCTAAAGCCATTCTCTGCTAATTCAAGTACATTAGAAGTGAAGGTAGATGACTTCACTGGTCAGAGATGGAGTCTGAAGGCTTGGTGACTCACAGACAGTGGACGTACATGAGTCACACAATTCCAGTGCTTTTGTAGTGTAATATTTATAATTATCTAGCAAAGAGTATAAAATATTATCTTGAAGAAAGGTCAGTTCAATAGGCTAACAGTCATGAGGAGGCTGTCCAAATTTACTGAGTAACTCCCTCTGTGAGCTCCTATTGCAAATAAGCCAAAACCAATACAGGCAAGTAAACAGGAGGATATCGGTCCCTTTTAGCACTTAAGAGAAGTTATTTCTTTCTAAATACCATGATGCTATAGATTTCTATTAAAGTCATTATACATTACTGGATTTCCATCTTCATTATTTCCTTATCTCAGTTACATAGAGAGCACATAACTTGCCCTTGTTTTTGGTTGACAATCAATTCCTGTGACTTCATGCTCTCCTATTTCCTCCCACCTCCTATGGATAGGCTGTGAATCTATATATATGCACGGCGCCTTTCAATGGACTGCTGTGTTAGATAGTTATCCTGAAAAAGTTCATCCTGGGTCACTATAAACCAGGAATGAACAGAATCCTGGGTTGTCTTCTTTCACATTTCACACTGCTCATACTTCACCCTGGGTGAACATTTAATCCTGGCTCTTCATAATCTAATGTTTCACACTGTAAATTCCTAAATCCTGGGTTAACCTTCTTATTTGCATATCCACACCATGAGCAATTGCGATCGGATAAATACAGCATGTGTCTGCCTTAAATAATGGTTTGTCACTTTTCAGTGAAAAATACTAGACAGATCTGCCTTTCTGTGCCAGAGAAGGTTCTGCTATCATTTGCAGCTTTCTAATACTTTTTGGCATTTTTAAGTATGTCGTTGTCATATGTAGTTCACCAGGTTCACTCATATCAAACTTCCACAAATGGATTTCCTTCATGCACTTTCATGATGTTCAGTGTTTTACCTTTACAGAGTCATTTTTAAATGTTGCTACATCCTGGTTTTCACCTGATATGAGACACACACTGTTTAATTTCTGTTTGGTTTAGCATCTTGTTGTATCATTCTAACACTACATACATTTAGCATTGCAATGAAGGGTTAACACTACAAAAACAGTTCTAACTCTCAGTTTCATAACCGTGTTAACCTCGCTTCTAAATTACTCGTTTGAAACGTTAGAATGATGATAATCCAGGGTTAAGGATAGTGTGAAATCCCTAGAGTGTATTCCTGCTTCACACCCACTATTCCGTGTATAAGCTAAAGAGTCACCTCTATTCTGACTAGAATAAATCAGTTGAATGAAGTAGAACACACTAACTTGTCCTATCTCTAAAAGATCACATAATCTCTATGTCAAGCAAATTGTGGTCTTTTTTTTTGGCTGAGACAATGTCTAAACTCTTACCATCATCTCTTCCGTGTTAAAAAAAACCCTGAATGGCCAAAATGTTTAAGGCAGGTGTTTAGATTTGTCCAAGCCTCTGCAGGTGTGTTCTATCAAATCCTGCTCAGACTCAGTTCTTAGCTAGAGGCACTTCCTGTGATTAGTCAGCACACTTAGCCGTGAGAGAACATTTGTACAAATATCGCTCTTTTACACTTTATATGTAACTACATGTTAATTATTCTGCTCCAAATAATACCAATAGAGAGAAGCTAATTATCTCTTAAACATGGAATTTGTTTTTATTTATTTTTTAAGGGACTGACAAAATGTCCTTGTGTAAGGATAAACCAATTTGCAGTTGAGCCCTGACTTCGATCGACAAAAACCTGCAGGATTCGCAGGAAGCTTAACGAACATGTGGAAATGCATGAATGGAAATTCATGTGAAAAATTCCAGGGAGGTCCCCTGTGTTTTGCTTGTGACGGGTATGGTGCGTTAAAGGTTGTCACACAAACCTGAGGAGAAGTACACCCACTATAAACTTTCCGGGGAGCTTTTTAAACACTGCCTGTGCCAGCCCAGAGAGCTAGAGCCGAACCAGGGAGCTTCAGCAAAAATGTCACGCACATACGCACACTCGCTCACATGCTGCCTGCCAGCCTCGCTGGAGATTATATAGTTTCTTTGTATTTATATTACCTTATGTATTTAGATTACACAGCTTCTCTTTAATTTTCCAAGTTAAACACATGCGGTATTATTCATAACTATGGACGGGGACCTGTAGTGTACCAGGATGATTGGTGGACACTTAGAGGCAGCCTGAGACAAAGACACTGCCACCTGAGGATAAAATAGTACAAAGCAGCAAAGGATCAGCGGCCAAATCAAAACACACTGTATTTACAGCTACACAGTACTTCATTAAGAAAGGAAGCTGGAAATTTGAAATGAGTTATTGTCCCGATAGTCTGAGATCTTCAAAGATGAATGTGAATGTCTTCAATACATGGTGTGCTACAGAAGGTCAAAGAGGCCATGGTCAGAAGGACTAACTCATGTAGATCTCACCACACAGCGAGAAGAACAGAACACACCTCCCAGTGTTATTTAAAAAAAAAAGGATTGTACAAGCTCAAAGTGAGGACAAACATACCAGGTTAGATGTGCTTGCTGGCATGGCCTTTACAACCTTGTTGAACTGAGCGCTCAGACTAATTGCCACTCAGCACTTGCATTATTCCCATTACATGGTAGAGATCTGGAAGACATTTCCTCAGAAATGGAAACTGGAAATGCTAAAGAACAAATGTACACAAATGCAGCACTCTCAGCCATGCATTTCAGTGAAGTGGAACTGATTTCACTGCTAAAGTGTACAAAACTATTTTATAAACCAGATGCTTCCAGCAAGACTTGATGGCTTACTTCAGTTAGCTAATACACAGTTTGGGCTTTTCTTTCGAATGCTTGCATACTGCAAAACAATTTCATCGACATTTTTCACCCTGATATTATTATATTCAACTCGACACAAGCAATGCTGTACTAGGATCATAATTAGATGGGTGTTGAGGTCCTGCATCACAGAAATGTCAGGGTTAAAATCCTTAATCTTAGGTAAATTCTACCATAAACCTTTCAGTTTCCAAAAATGACATGAGGACTTTAGAAAATAGGCAAGTTCACGATGTTAGAGGGATTTTTTTTCTGGGGTTTGCTTGAATGTTTCTGGAACTGATTTCATATTAAAGGAGAACATACACGAATAGAATAAATGTGGATCTTTTAATCTTGGAAATTATTATAATAACAGCTTATTATAAGTCTTGAAATTGAAGCCTAGTTCTTCCAGATTAAAATTCTTTATTTTATCTTGCATTAGAACATTTACAGTGACACAATTTCATATCGAAGAGCAGCACATTAAAGATCTTAATCTTAGTCATCTATTATATCCAGTTATTAAATATAGTTAAGAAATTTTGATAGAATTTTGTTTAGCAAACTCATCCAAGTCAAGTGTTTTGTTCCAGGAAAACTTTAACAAAATGTGTATATAAACATCTCTATTGTTCACGTCTTTATTGTAAATAGAATTTGTAGCAAAAAATTCCCCAAACTTCTGAGATCTGGACCTTGGTGTCCTCACAGCTATTTATACAAGCAGCTGATAGTTTGATAGGTCAAACTGGAAATCTTCATCGCTTAATGAGTCCCTCTTTGACGTATCGTTGCATCCAGTGATGAATAGTGATGACTTTAGATATGAGCGGTAAAACCTGAAATCTTTGAAAAGGTTTGTAATGAAACTGTTTGAGTTGAGGAACACAGCATGTTAAGGTCTTGTTGATGGTGTAAAAAGAAATATGTGGGGCAAGTAATTACACACATGAAGGAAGTCAGGGAGCTGTATTTATGCTTTTTTGTAAATTCTCTCTCGGAAATCATCCGTAACACAAACTCTCACCACAATCAGAACACAACTCAAAACATATTTATTCAGAAGTGTTTATTCCACATGATCTTCGGCTGAACTTAAATCTCCTTAAATGTTTTTAAATGTAAATATTGTTTTATTGTTGTTTACTGTTATTTTATTATTTATTACTTGTTTAAATGTGTATTGTGACCATGAGTGATTAAAAATACGGCAATAAATAAATTTAATAATAATAATGATAATAATAATAATAATAATAATAATAATAATAATAATAATAATAATAATAATAAAAACAACAACAACAACAACAATAATAATTGTTGTTGTTGTTGTTATTATTATTATTATTATTATTATTATTATTATTATTATTATTATTAATTGACTTGATGCTGACTTCATGTCGTTTTAACCGTTTCATTCCATCAAACAAACAAAAAATCCACAAAATATACAATTCTGTCTTTTTGTGTAATTTGTACTTTTGATTTGAGAACATGTGCTAATTCAGTCTTCTTATACTTTCTTCTCCAAAAGATTTACAGATTGAATAATCCACCTTATTCATCCTCACAAAACATCCTCCATCACTGTAGGGATGTGTCACATAAGTGTTCTGAAAAAATATCTGCACATAAAGATCAAATCCAGGGAGTATTTCACTCTGAAAAGTGTATCTCACTGCGTAAGTCTACAGTCTGGGCTAGAGAGAAATCAGCCCCAATCTCACCTCATACATTTCTGTGTATTGTTCTGACCAACCATCTGGTTCAACGTTTCAAGTTTGGAGATGTAGAAATGGGTGCTGTCATAAAGTGGCATAGTAGAACATAATAAGGAAGGTACTTATTGCACATATAGTACAAGGATATCAGTCTAGGGAGTCTGATATCAGTACAGTACAGTAAGTGATCGTGATAAAATGCAGTAGATGGTACATACAGTGGGTTGTGCTTGTGGTGGTGCGATTCCAAAAATGAAACATTATATTATCTTTAAAAAACAGTCCTGCTAGCACATTTCCCCAAAGCCAGCCCAGATCACGTCACAAACCTAACGTCCATGTACTGGCTGTAAAACAGAGCATTCAGACTTAATGTCTTTTTGATGTTTTTTTGGTTTGGACTGATGGGTTTTATACTCCTGTTCTTTGGCATTACATTTAGTCTACATCTGGTGAGCTGTGAGAAACTGACTCACTCACTTTCAGCTAATATACTAATCTTTCTTGGCATCTCTGTTCAGACAAGTGTCATGTTTTTACTCTTGGGAATTTAAGCTATTTTTTTGTTGAACATTAGCACAAGGAGACTTGGAATTTTGTTCTGTTTTTTTGCCCAAGATGTGATGAAGTGTACAAGTTCAGTGACTCTTTCAAAAGGATGTGGGTGCTGATTATTAAAGTGTTAAATATTTTCATCCCGAACAAGTAGTTCAGCTGTGTTTTTAAATGTGTGTTGGCTAAAGAATACTATAATGTCTGTATGATGTCAATTTCAGAAGGAAACTCGATGGCTTAGCGATTTATGATACTGACTGTTGTGTTAGTTCACTTTGAAAAGAAATATGGGTGGTTTGACTTAGTGTAGTTACTGAGCAGAGGACAGACAACAGGGTTTACAAAATTTGAACTCTTTTTCCCCTGAGGGCAAATAAAAAGAATTTGCTTCTGTTTTGTTGTGTCCATGTTCAGCATTGAATGTCATGTCACACTCCACAGTGGTGGTTGATGTGAAGCTTATATAAAAGTAGACACTCAGGGCTTTAAGAATTTGTTGTTTTTCATAACGATTTCTGTTTTTATTTAGACTACTGGGGCAATAAATTCATTGAAAAGCTCCAAAAAAAGAAAAAATATATATTCTTTTGTTTTTAATCTTCAAAGTAAATGCTGATACGCCCCATGAATATTTATACTTAGATACAACTCAAGGCTTTATGAGTTATGTTCTATCTGACAAAAAAAAAAAAAAAACATGAATTTTTAAAATTCTTTTTCCCAGAGGTAACAAAAAAAAATAGATTTACACCTGTTTTGTTGTGTCCAGGTTCAGCATTGAATTTCTTTGAAATGTCACCCACCACATTGGTGCTTAATGACTTATATGGAAATAGGAACTCATCGACTTAATACTTAATGTGTAGTGTTTTGTAACTATTACTGTTTTTATCTAAGCTACAGTAATAGGGACAATATATTCATAGACAAGTTGGTTAGATTTTCTTTACACAGCTGTTTCTATCTTCAAAGTAAATGCTGATATCAAACCCATTTCTGCTATCTGAGATGCCCCAAGTTTGTTCATAAGCATCTAGAATTCTGTGTAATGTTATCTAACAGAGGTTAAAACATCTCAGACTGAAAGCCAACAGTGTCCTGAATCATTTTATCAGACTTGCAGCAGTAACAATTCATTTGTTTATACTGAAACTGATTGAAAATGTGCCATAAGTTGAACGCCAGTGGAACACCAGTGTACTGGTCAGAGGGGTTTAAAAACTAAGCTATGTTTGAAAATCATGAAGATTTCTCCCAAAGTAAGTGTTATGTATTTTGTTGTATTATGTATATGTTATTATAAAGGAAGAGTATATAGTAATCACCTACATTTTGGTACATTTGTGCTTGGAGTTTAGAATATAATGAAATGAAGCTTGCCTGATGCTTTATCAGTCGAACTTTTCAAACTTTGAAAGTGTGATTAAACAAAAGTCCTGAATAAAACAATATTAAACAAACTCATGGACATGAACTTTTTCCCTTTTTCTTGTATTAGTCTGGATGTATAACCAACCAACTATTAGACATCAGTTTACATAGCTAATCCTCCACAAGTCACAGCTTTAATCTGTCTCCATTCATCATACATGCCTGCTCCACAGACTTACAATCAGACTCACAAATAAGCTAAATGGCACAAAAAGCGTCATTTAAACAAACCACAATCATGTCAGGTCTGCATTCACTAAGCGTAGGTCTGCTGGATGTGTGTGTATTGGCAGAGCAGAGCAGAGCAGAGCAGTATTGGAAATTGGTCAGAGGCTATGGTTTGGAATAGCAGCGGGATTGTTAATGCTGAAAACAGAGCATCTGCATTAAGGATTCAATTCTATTTACTCTGTCAGTCAAGTGAGTGAAACCATGACTGGGCTGTCATTTTTGTCTAGATTATATAACATATAGCAAAGGTCTTATAACAAAGGTAAAAGACATGTGTAGGCAAAGTGTCCTTCAAAAATTTGCATAATAATAATAATAATAATAATAATAATAATAATAATAATAATAATAATAATAATAAATATCATCTTCATTGTCATCATAATTTCTAAGTCATTTTTATCATAATTTTTTTATCCTTATTAATTGTTAAAATATTAATAATGATATTATTGACATAATAGTAATGTTAATAATGTTAATATTAAAAAATAATGAAAAATAATATAAGCAATTATTATTGATTACTGTAGCTGTTGTTATATGTGCATAGTAATGAATTTGCTTACAATGGCAACACTTTAGATATTGAAATTATTAATAATTTAAATGAATTTCAATAAATGAAAAAAACTTGTCAATTCCAATTAACATTCGCTCAACTCTGTCTCTATTCACCTCTATTTAATATCATCATCTGAAATATCAGCATCAAGTTTACATAAAGTCCACATTTTCTGTTTTGTTCTTAATGTTGGACGCTAGAAAATACTGATTGAAATTAATTTACAAAATAAAGGTGGAAAAAAGGAAATCATCTGCCATCCTGTGCCACAAATGCTACTTATCTACATTTTGCGTATTTGCTAATTCTATACAAAAAAAAGACCAAAAAAAAAAAAAAAACTCAGTCCAGTTATTCATTTATGAGTAAAATGCAACCTATTAGCAGAAATATAACAATTTGGTGCCTGATATGGGTTTTGAAAGTTTACATGTATGTTCTCTTGATTCAGTGTTGAACAAGGATTTAATTTTTTTTTTATATAAACAGCACGAATCATGGACTTAGGCATGGAAATTGGATAATATCCAGCTCAGTCATGCAGTGAACTTTAGTTAAAAAAAAATATCTTTAAGAGAAAGCTTGTATTTTTTTTTTCTAGACTGCATTTCAGATGTTAACATGCTATTTACTAGGCATGAAAAAAGCATTGACCTTTGAATATGGAGCCTGTAGATTTTAACACCGTTGTCTTGTCTGTCACTTGACAGTTGACTGTTGTACTTCTCTCAGCTTTGCTCCAGCTTAGCAAACACTTGTGTTATATTTTCCATTAGAAAAACCTGGGGTCACCGGTATGTCTGCCTCTGCTAGCCAAAACCAGATGGGGTTTTCCTATAAACAAGTGTACAGGGAATATTTATACAGTCTATGGCACCTGACGCCATAACACTCATGACATTCTGTTTAGTAGCCAATGTTGCCATAAGTCACTTTAGAGAATTAAGTAAATATTTTCAATATAGCCATGCTGTTGTTTATTATAGAATGGCAAAAGCTTTAAATCTTGCCAAATCCTATTTTAAAAAATGTCATTTTAATAACAGCTTGTCCTGTGATGCGTACTGTTTTTTAGTGCCGGCACCTTTTTGTATTACGGGGGTCTATTTACTTTCAGGTAGATGCTAAAACATAGTCACTTCTGATGCATGACGTTTGGAACTTATCACACAAACCATCACAGCCGTGCTTTCACATTTCACCTCTGCTACTCATAAAACTTCTGATTAGTGCATTTGCACCTCATTTGTTAAAGACGTCACCCAGCAAAACTTTGCGTTTACATTCCGCTTCATTATCACCTGTCATCAGACTCACTTCAACCTGTTCCTTTAGTTTCCTGAGACGTTTGTTCTTTACATGTATTGTGAACTTGTTTTAAGTACAGGTGAATTGTTGATCTGTAGATGACAGGTTTTTTTTTTTCCATAAAACCTATAACCATTTCAGATGTTGATGTTAAACTGTATGGTTGTTCAGGATCATTAAATGATAATTGGTGAAAAGTTCTCGGTGTTAATTCCTTGTTCAATGTCATCCTGGAAGTCCTGGAATAACCCCAACATAAATAAGGAAAGCAATGAAAACCTCCCCTAAATTTGGCCATGGCTCAACTCAACTGGTGGTCAGCAAGCGGAAAAAAAAAAACGTGCAAAGTGAGAGAAAGGGGAGATGATTAAAACTGACAGAAGGAAAGAAAACACGGCACATGAGGCTGCCCCAAAATAATTTATCAATGAAAGCGGCCTCCTGCTGACAGCGGCCGTTTGGAGCGGCTTTGTTGTAAACCTAATTACTTTTTACTATTCCGTCGTGGAATAGACCACCCTGGAAAGTTGAAGTGTGATTAAATCAGTTGCCCTTTTTTTTATAATACTGACTCGAAGAACCCACAAGTTAGACGTTAAGATCTGCGCTTTCTCAAACGCCATTATGCAGAATTTACAGTGATGACATTATGGATACTGTAATAAGCTTAACCGATACTCATGAATTCCATTAAAGCGTTCCGTCCTAACTCTCAAATTATGAGCATGAGCACATATCACATACTGGAAGATGTTATCTCAGACTTTGAAGATGTTTCTCCGGCTGCAGTAATCAGAATGGCATCGCCTCTTGGCTGCAGACGCTCCTACATATTCAATGCTTTGGCATTCATCTGGGACGCTTAATCGGCAAACCCAAAGGACTAACTTGTCACTAGAATATAAATTGCCCAGATTCCATTCTAGAAAGGGTTTTTTAAAGTCCTGCCCATCAGTTAAGACCTCATTAAAGTCATGCTCCAGAGACAAAAAAGACGAGGTTTGTCATCCGATCTAAATCTTTTTTGTCTTTATAGAAGCAGTGGCTTTTTGTGGTGACAAATTAGTTTTTCTGGATGTTTTATAAATTGTAATGGTTTAAATAATATTGCTGGGTTCATTATGTTAGGTAAGGATCAGTTTCTCTGAAACTTCAATTAGGAATAGTTAAAGATATTAAGATTTTAAACGTATAATGTTCTGTCTGTCTTTTTTGTGTGACAAATGTGAGTTGTTTGTTTTATCCCAAAGTATTACTTTAAACACAGTACACTGGCATTTATCTTATCAGAAATGTTTAATCAGTATAAATAAAAATGAATTGATTCCTCAACACAAGTCTGGTATAAAATGAGTCAGGACACTGTTGGCTTTCATTGTGAGATGTTTTTACCTCTGCTGGGATAATAACTTTATACAGAATTTTAGTAGTTAAAGAGAAGAGCTTCAAATTTTAGAGCAGAAATGGGTTTGGTATCAGCATTTACTTTGAAGATAAAAAACATTTGTGTGAAGAAAACCAAAGCATTTTGGGGTCGTTTTGAAACTTATCTATGACTATATTGTCCATAGAAGCCTAGATAAAAACAGGAATAGTTGTAGAAAAACTACACATTAAGTATTAAGTCAACAAGTTTCTATTTCCATGTAAGTCATTAAGCACCACTGTGGTGTGTGACATGACAAAGAAATTCAATGCTGAACCTAGACACAACAAAACTACTGATTTGTAATTGTGGCTTCTAAATTCACAGCCTTCCATCATTCCATTATCCGTAAACTTTATCTCCTACATTTTTAAGGTTGTGTAGCTTCCCAAATGTGCCATAAATTCGAAAAGAGGCTTTGATAGGAAGATTATTTTTACAAGCTGTGCATTTTGGGTGTGAATGAATGTTTTTCAGTCATACAAAGTGACTTCCAAAACACAGCTTATTAAAGAAAACAGAGATGTATGTTTGTGGTGCCCCATGCGGTTGTTTCTGTAGATGATGTATTATACATGCAGAGGTATTGGCTTGTAGAATACGGAGCGAAGGCCTCATTTTTCACTGGGACACATTTAGGGGGCTCTCAAAGCTACTGAATGCTCTGTGTGTGTGTTGGGGGGCGGGGGGGTGCCATCCAGAAGAGTAGGCCTTAGTAAGGTCTGTACACTGTAAATTCTGTAAATTAATAAGTTGGCTGGTGCACCAACAGGGAGATACGTTTGTGGACTTTAAGTGAGCTTACGCTCCATAAACAAACAGAGTCATTCTAGTTGCTGCTGAATGTCTTCCGGCTTAAGTGGATTTTAATAAAAATCAACAGAGTGCTCCTCCATAGCTGAGCCATATTCTCGAGTGTGGTTGGAAATGAAGGTCAATGTACAGTTTAAAGTCTAAGAACTGTGTTGAGCCCTAATCTGACATCGAATGAATGTTTATTCAGTGCAAATATTTTATGCTTAGTTTACTGTCATGCTGTCATCAAGCAAATGTAAAATGACACACTGCTGCCATTGCAACTATGCTAAACATGGCTGGTGTATCCTAACGAGTATGTTTTGGCAGGGGGACAAACTGTGGGTGATCTGAAGGGAAGAGGCACACGACTGAGGCAATGAATGCAGTGGAGAGCACTAAGCAGAGGCTGGGACAGAGCCGCACCAGCACTGAGCCGAGCTCGAGGAACATGGGAAACCCCAGTACCAATACTGAGAGCAGCTCCAGGAGCATTGCCAACTGCAATACCAGTGTGGAACAAGGCTCCAGGAACATGCACAACTCCAACAACAGCAGCAATGAGAGTTCGAAGATCACAGGCAAGTCAAACAGCAATGCTCAAAGGGGCTCCAGGTGCAACTTTAACACTAACACAGAGAGGGTCTCGAGGAACTCAGTAAACCATAACTCTGGTGCTAACCAAGGGTCCAAGTATAGGGTGAATCCCAACACCAGTGCTGAGAAGGGCTCAAGAAACATGAGCAACACCGACAGACAGGCCTCGTCAAAAGCATCGGGCCAACCACAAAACAACAACGGTGAGTAGAGTTGCTAGTGTCTCCCAAAAGAAAGACAATTCAACTATAATTTAAGAATAAGATACATGATATTTTTAAGCCCTTTGAAATTGCTTCTACTGATAGAATATTGTCTAAAAGGAATATGGGCGCCTTTAGTAATGTATGATGCACCTTTATTTAACAATTTATATCAAAACTTTAAAGGTACCAGGTACCAATAGTCCTATAAGACCTAATTATGGACCTTAAATTATTTTCAAAGATATAAAATATATACTAAAGCTACGAAAGCTGAAGACTTTATCATACCATATCAGCAACAACAAAAGTTTTGGTTATCTTTATTTCTGAGTGTTATATTAAATATTTCAGTGTAAATGACATTGTGGTTGTGCTGTGATACTTACTTACTCTGCTGCAACTGTAATTATGTTCGATATAAAATTAAAGAAGCTAGCTACATCCGTAGGTAAACGACACTTGGATGCAGTCTACAAATTCATCACATAATTGCAGAAATTTTCCAACCAAACAGTTGCACAATGAACTAATTCCACAATCAGTGTAGAGGATTTCTAAGCTTCTTGATTTGGAATTACGTGTCTAACTACTAGCATGGAACAAACACGCTGCTGCTGTTTTTCATCTTTTCTTACCAGTTCATTGTGTGCGAGCATGTCTTTAGGGATGGGATTTAGAGAACAATTTTTGGAGTGGGGTTTGGATGAATGGCTTTGAATAGAAGGTTGGGATTGGCTTCTTAAGGTGGAAGTCTGGTGAGAGTTAGCAAGAACTACTAAACATCACTTAGAGCTGTTTAATGGTTTACCTCAGAACACTGGTACACGTGTAAGAGGGAATACAGGAAATACTTGCTTTCCTTTACAAGCTGTGCAGAAGACATGTATGTAATTTTAAGTGAATCTAGAATGTTCTAAAGGATCCTCCTCAACAAATATTTTTTAAAGCATATACTTTTGTAAGCATACATACCAGGTAAATAGGTGAGTATGCAACATGCTTTTTGCCAAGTTATTCCCTGGACAATATAAAAAAACAAAAACATTTTATTAGAGCCAACTGATGTGTAATCCCTGCTAAGGTCTCAGTCTGTGCAGCTTCTTGACTTCCGAGTTTAATCACACCCGTCTAAATGCCACTCAAATCACAAGGTTTTTTGGTGCTGAAAGTATTCCCGGAATCCAGTGATGCACACTGTATTTTTAGAATGATGGATCTATCGCCTTTCAATCTAACGGTGAAAGAAATACACTGTTTCCCACTTCACTTTAAGAGCCGCCTCAGTTTTCCATGATGTCATGTGTGGTGCTTGGGTGAAAGGAACTAGGGATAAGAATGAATATGAGCTTCAATGTTTTTTTCATTCAAGGTTTTTTTTTTGGTTGGTTGGTTGGTATTATTTTTATCTCTGCAAATGAGTCTAATAGCTCAAAACTTTGACCATGTAGTTTTGTCCTGTTGCCAAAACTCTAAAGCCTGAAAGTAAATTGAAGATAAGGTCCTTGCAGTCAGTTTCGCCGGTTAATGTTATGTAAACTGTCTAGTAATTGAAGGAACTTCGTTTTGCGGTGTAGAGTGGCTTGTTCCTTAACGTTCTGCCGTAAGAACATAAGTTGACTCTCGAGTACTATTGTACAGTGGAAAAGTCTAAGAGTACACATAAGTACAAGACATTATATCTGGTCACACTAAAGTCTGCCGTTGTAACAATGTTGCTAGAATGTGAGTTATATGCATGAAGGCTGTATCTAACTTATCTAACTCACCAAAACTTGCATTAATCTTATGATATCAGTCCTTAACTCTTGGTTCTGGTCCAGGAACACATGACCATAATTATAAGCCGGTGATGTGAACATCTGTGAATAAAGTGTGCTCCTGTTACTTACATTATAACAGCTAATGAACTGTCTACACCAATGAAAGAAGAAAGATGCAGCTGCAGTTACTGAGAAAACCAAAGCGCCGTTCACGTACCAGAATATTTAAAGGAACAGCTACAGATCTGACTGTTAGAAAGCAGTGACACTGTAGGCTCCTTCCAAAAATTTTAGCTAAATGTTTCCTGACAAAAGACTTCACCACATCAATAATTACACATGGTTTTAATTTGTTTATTTCGAGTATCGGCTGTGCATGTTGGTCTATAGGAGTGATAATCCAATAGAAAGTGCAACAATACAAATCTTTGATTTGCCGTACAAACAGAAATACTTTCAAATCAGCTGTTATAGAAAGTTAATAATCAACACCCCTGGTGGTATTAGAATTAAAAATTTAGCAACGCTGTGGTGTAAGTGGTCTCAGATTGAGTCCTATGGCAATCCACACTTACCAAAACCTACTGAATGTAAGCGCATTACTGTATGTTGTGACGTAGGAACGATACACAAAACATGACCTGAAATGTGTTGTTGGCTTGATGTGTTTAAAGAGTCCACATGATGGCATCATTCACACAACAGAGGCCTGGGATGCTTTCATAGGTTTATGATTGGGTTTGTGTGACATTTCAGTCAAATGCAGGAGACTGGCTTTAATTTGCTGCAACCTAGACACCTGCTATTGACATATTGTAGACTTACATCTTAAGAAATTTCAGACGTTTCTTATTTAAATTTAGTTTACATTCTAATTTGTGTAATTGCATAGCAAGAAATCCCTGTGGATTTCTGGCCAATGTACACTTTGGTTAGCTCCATCATCAGTAGGACGATCTGTTGTCAAGACACTGTAAAGCAAATTAGGGAAAAGATTCTGGTACTCTCAAAGTCATGTGCTTTTGAGATGAACTGCATCTAGTTTAATAAGTATAATTATAAAGTATAATTAGAACATTTTTGTTGCTCTGGATCAAAACATCAAGCTTTATTATATTGTTTCCATCTGATGTAGAAATTTGCTGCCCATCACCAACATTAAAAAAGTGTAAAAAGTTTGTGAACACCTGACCATCAAACCTATATGTGAGGCTTCCCTAAATTATTACTACCAAGGTGGAAGCACAGCATTTACTTCAGCATTAAGACTGCACTTTACTGGGAATAAAAATCATAAATCTGTTCCAGCAAGACAATGCCTCTGCGCACAAGGTGAGCTCCAGGTTGAAGTTTTTTTATTGGAAGTGTCCTGAACAAAGCCATGACATGGACTCAACCCCAATGAACACCTTTGGGATAATACGCATCATGTCATCAGAATCTTCCTTCCAAAGCACACTTGTAGCACAAATCCCAATAGTCTGATGAATCTGTCCAGAACAACGGAGGATATTTTAACAGAAAAGGGGACCAACTCCATATTAACGCCCATATTCCTGTTCAAGGATAGACATGGGAATGACGGTCAGACTTCCACAAACTATTGACCTTATAGTCATAATATTTTGAGGTTTTTAGGGTTGGATGCAACAATGCTTCGTGATTGTGTACACAGATATGGAAAATGATTGACTTTGATTCATTCCATTATGCAGAAATGTTCAACAATGAGCATGCAGTCAATACAGCTGAGCAGACCTCAAAGATCTTGAATATTTGTGTTTTAATAGTGATAAGGCTTCCACATGGAACTAATATATTTAGTTTTTCTCTTTATAGCCATTTCATGCAAACGAAATTGTTACCTGATCCTATCATGAAAGTGAAATAGTGCTAAGAGGGAGGCTCTGACAAAACAATTTTTGGCTCTTCCATTCAGACCAACACCTGCCATAAGAAGCCTTTACAGCCTGGCAAAGGCAGATTCTGCTCTGGGCTTCTTTCATGTGAAGTCCATGCTGGGTTTTTTGGTGACTGCCGGTAAGAGATTACATCCATGTGTTTGAAATTGTTCAGTGAGGCAGGCAAAAAAAAGGTTCTACATAAAAATGCAGCTACACAAAGAGACTGAATGGAGCAACTGTGCTACAAGTTGTTGAAATTAAATAAAGGGATAAAGTCACTGGTATAATTTGTAATGAACTGTTAGGATGACAGGATCTTTTTACATTCGCATTCGAGATGGCGAATGAAGTTGTTTAAACATGGGGTGAAAATCCTAGTGCAGTTCTTTTGATCTCATTTATGATAACATTTAGAAATGTTTGGAGCTGATACCTGATACATGCACACGCTCTTAAACTGAATTCAGTTTATGGTCCAAAACTGCCTTGTTTACTCCAAAAAGTCTCGCATCATTTATCAGCTATGAAAAAAAGGTAACGATACTTTGCCAAAGCACACTGCTGATACAATCAGCAGAGCAAAATCAAAACAAAATCTCAGGTCCAGGGTTTTCTCATTAAGGAACAGGTGGAATGTGCAGTAATGTATTATGCTTGCTGTTGTTCTGCAGTTCCAGTTCATCCATGAAATTACTTACATGTACATCCAACATTTGATTTCAGCTTTGAAGGGCGCTGGTAATGAGGATTAGTTGATGGATCGTGTATTCAGGCTATTGGTACCTAAACCTCATGTCCGAAAATATAAATAGGTTTTCATGGCCTAGAACATTGGGGAATGAAATGAGATGAAAAAAAAAAAAAAAAAAAAACAAATGCTGAATTTTAAAAGTGGGTTAAAAATGTTGAAGGCCACATTTCTGTTGCCTCCTGGGAACATCATAATTGGTCTCATATTGAACTGTATTCTAGTTGAATGCTATTTAAAATTACTAAGTTATGAGCTCAAAAGCATGAATAAGACATCATTACTTGTGTTGCAGCACATATGGCATATGTTCATTTGACTGAACACTGATAGGTGATTTCATGGTCAGCTTCAAAATATTCATTGCCAAAGCTAAGCAGTTGTTCACCTACTGTATAAGGAATTTACAATTAAAAAACAGCAAATGCTGGTACACTGTAATGCTGTACATCCTTGTCTATAGCCTTTATAGCCTCTATAAGCTCTGTAACTCTTAAATAAATCTAACTCTTAATTATCTTACACTTGAAATGAGATTACACTGCTGAAATGGCTTTAATGGCTTTAATAACTTTGCTATTAAGTTATTATAAAGTTAAAGGTTAATGCTCTTGAATTCTCTACACGACATGAGATGTAGTTGTAGTTGCACTGACTACAGATCAACTCAGACCTTTCTACAGTATTATTGCATGTGCTCTAATATATTAGTTCACTAAAACTAATTTACATTCCACATAATATGAAACTAATTATCATGTATTTTAACACGTATAATTGTTGATACGGTGAAGCTGTTTATTGAACATTCATGAAAGGAGTCTATAGTGTCAGGATCAGTGTCTCAATAACAAGACATGCTTTTTTTTATTTAGGGGACAGACAGAGAGACAGACAGAGAGACAGACAGACAGACAGACAGACAGAGAGAGAGAGAGAGAGAGAGAGAGAGAGAGAGAGAGAGAGAGAGAGAGAGAGAGAGAGAGAGAGAGTGTCAAGAGTTAATCCAAGAAGCTTTTATTGTCATTTCCAGCATATATAGCTGACACAGTACATAGTAAACTGAGACAACATTTCTCAAGGATCATGGTGCTACACGGAACAAAGACAGTGCTACATAAAACAGCACAGAGCTAAGGACTTAAAATAAGTTAGTCATAGCCACATAAAGTGCATCTGTGCAACCTTGGTGCAAACAGTGCAAGACAAAAAAGACAGTGCAAACAAACAATACAAGACATTACACAA
The DNA here is from genome assembly GCF_022655615.1 of Tachysurus fulvidraco. Classification (NCBI taxonomy): domain Eukaryota; kingdom Metazoa; phylum Chordata; class Actinopteri; order Siluriformes; family Bagridae; genus Tachysurus; species Tachysurus fulvidraco. The sequence goes on along the minus strand of NC_062525.1, from coordinate 13,858,319 downwards.
AAGAGAAGAGAGAGAGAGAGAGAGAGAGAGAGAGAGAGAGAGAGAGAGAGAGAGAGAGAGAGACAGACAGATGGGGACAGACAGACAGACAGACAGACAGACAGACAGACAGACAGACAGACAGACAGACAGACAGACAGACAGACAGAGGAAAAGAGTGAGGGGGGGGGATGGCTGTTTATACTGTAACTGTTCTAACATAAGTGATATAAAAACATTCCACAGCAATAAATGTAACTGTAAGCAGATAAAAAAAAATGTTTGAAAATGTCATTGTTGGCAAACTGCTATAAGAGCAATAAAACTTTCCAAAAGTTTCCAAAACATTGTGGTTCCTTCTGCTGAGTTCAAATGAAAACTACATGAGAAGTCAATTTCATCTGAGATAAATTAATACAGAAATAAGTCTTGCATATGCATTAACTAACACTATTTAGATTTGTTTTAGAACGGTGTAATCTGGTGTATCCAAAACTATGTCAGGGAGTATAACAGTATACAAACCAGAGAAAATAAATACAACACATACTATACTCATTGCACATTTGGATGAACACCAAGTTTACTTCACTTCACATACTTTGAAATGTACTGTACTGTGACTCGAACCATCTGAGGAACAATATTTACTTTACATTGGTGACAAGCACACTAAGCTGTAAAGACACAGCCTATCTTAATACATTCATCACTCACAACAGCAGATGATAAGGAGCGTCAGCTATAAAACATCCCGCAGTCTCTCAGGAGTGAAAACATGAGCTCATTACATGCAGCGCTCTATTTATAGCTGTCTATTTAACGGCTGCATATTAAACAAAGCGTACAGAGACTCAATTAAGAAAGCACTCGGCCACGGTGACCTGAAAAGCCCACACGGTTTCTTCTGAAACTCAGAGTCCAGAGTCATGTCTTGAAGTAGCTCTTGGATGCATGTGCTCGAGGAGTAAAGTGCTCAAAGCTGCGGATTTCAGAACGGCAAAGATTAATGAACGCTTTCTTTTTCCAGGTGTTGTATTGTGGATACAAGAGATTTGGTCCTTGAATTTTACCAAGCGAGAAATCCTTCCCTTGGAAATGAAAACAGTAATACAATACACAGGCCTGATCCAGCACTGCTGAGAGAAAAATAGGAAGTGCTGAACAGTCCTACTTCAAAAAGTCATTTTGAAAATTTTAACCTTAACTGTAAATTCCAACAACCAGCTACTGTATTTACCTGATAGATATGACTTCTGTTGTTCCACTGAGTCAAAAGTCTCTCAATGTTTTCAGCAACTAGATAAATCATACTGTACTTAGAGTCTTAAAAGGCTTTTTAAAAATTTTTTACTATAACTAAATTAAAGTTTTCACTCATGACCATATTTGTAAATCTGACGATTCATGAAGTCCTGTTAACTAAATTATATAAATAAATCCTAACACAATCTCATTTATAAATCTTACTAAACAATGTAGTTTTGTACAAAATCTGCTCAAACATTTCTTTAGATTGAAATGTTTTTGTTTGTTATTTATTTCATACCGATATGAAGCTAACATTTGTTAGTAAATCAGAGTTTTTCCCAAATGACAGCAATTCATTTAATTCAGAAATTCTGTCCGTGTGAGAAGCCTACAATTTTGTTGTATTCATTTATTTTTTAAATTTTGTTTAAGTCAATCACTCTAAACTAATTGTAAAGACGGATTTTGTGAGTTTTTACGAGTCACATTCAAACAAGCCACGCTATTCTATATATATATAACCAAAATGCAAAAGTCGCAGAAAATTCAATACATCTATTTTTTTTTTGTCCAAATTATTTGAGATTTCCTGTCTTAAATTCTCAACTTATTATTCAGTTAATCTCAAAGCACATTATTTATTAGCTACTGAATTATTCAGAGGCTACATTGAAACTAATAGGAAAGGGATGTAGTTACTGAGAGATGGAGGAAATCCGAATCTGCAAAACTGGAAGTTGAAAAGGTCAGAATGTACATTTTTCATTAAGCAAGAGTAATCGCAGTGCCATTTCAATCTAGTTTAGATCTTTGTTAAATAAAAAAATAAAAAAATAAAACATGCTATGAGTGATGACATTAGAACCAGCAGGAACGACTGTTTTCACTTTTCTCACCTCAAAAAAAAGGATAGCATTACAAGTGATATCACTTAACATTTGCATTCTGACCTTTTCCAAACTTTTGCATGTTCTGAGAAATAAAAAGAATGGCAAATTAATTTGAAGCTATTCACACTAGCAGCTCAGGTATGTGTCATTGTGCAGAGGAGGTAAGTTAGAACCACATGTTAATTTCAGTAGAAAGCACCTGGCTATGATTAGAGGCTCGCTGTTGACGACAGGAATGCGCCGAACACAGTCGGCAGCATGAGCCAGGTAGGAAAACATACTTGTTTAAAGAAAACAAAAAACCATTAATGCATAACAGGTCCACATCAAGAGACATCCCAAATAATACCCCATGCTTTTGGTGCAACACTTGCAGAGTTTATTACTCAAGATCCTAATTCATCTCACTGCCAGCTCACATTCTTCAAACAATAGGGGACTTTATTATTCAATAAAAGAACAATATAAACCTTTTTTACAATTTCCTCCCCAAAGACTGAACCAATGTCATCTTTATTTTACCTGCCTGGCTATTTTTTATGTGTCAGAGCCATGTTTTTGATTAATTAAGTTCAGTAGTAACAGCCAGAAAGGTTTTTTTCACCACTATGAGCCAAAATGTCTAGATTTAATGAAAGAAAAATGGCTCAATGCTTCATTTGAAGCTCTCTCTTACACGAGCTCTGAAACCCTATCACAGAACACTTCTGATAAACAGAACACTTAAATCAGTGCTATAAATACCCACAGCGTGTAATGCATTCGGTATGTCATGACATAGTTTGGACTGGCTAATGGACAGTATGTCTAGTGAACTGGTTTGATGATGTAAGTATTTATGAATTCTTATGATGCAAAGGTGATGTGCGTCTTCTCAATGAAATTAACTGTGATAGGAAGTGCTTAAAGTGTCATTTTTCTTCATTTGTGCCTTGTTAATTTGACTTTTTTCAGGATTTCTTTTATGAGGTCAGGTGAGACATCTAGTAATGCATTGCCAAACTCATGCTTTAGAGATCTGTGGGTTTTATGCTTTAAAGCTCTTTTGTGCATTTCTGACAGATGTTAGAAAGTTACTGCTAAAAACAAACAAAACAAATCCACACAGTCCTCACTAGGAAAGCCTTGACTTAAACATACTGTAACCACACTACATACAAGCTGCTTTAGAAAACATGGAAGAATTATGATTTCATTGCCCTACTAAAATATTGTACTTATAAATTGTATTTTTAATATTTTACTACTCATCTAATATATATTGTTGATATATTTAATTAAAATTAATGGATTATATATATATATATATATATATATATATATATATATATATATATATATATATATATATATATATACATACATACATACATTTTAATAAAAAAATTTAATTCATTAAAATATATAATTAAATATATAATTTTATATCAATTAATCAAAGTATACTTATTATTGCATAATTGTAGCACATGAGCATTTATATTTAATAATTGTAAACATTGCTAGAAATAATATAATATAATATAATATAATATAATATAATATAATATAATATAATATAATATAATATAATATAAATAGTTAAATCTCACATACTACTCACACAAACTGTATTATAAATTTTTTTATGTATAAATGTACTATAAAATGTAAAGAAATTTAAAGTGTAGCTACATTTCATTACTCTTAAGTGATATATGTTTTTAATTACATGTCTCATAGGTTTTTGGAAAGTGTGTTGAGTAACGACTAAACCTAATGCTGTTTTAGATAGATAATTAGTGATGGGCTTGTGTGATGTGGAAGGTGGATTTGATTCTAATCCTAATACATGTTGTGGAAAGTCTGCACAAAAAGTTAGTTTTTTTAACACGTATGTTATAGCTGCTATAAACAGTAAAAAAAAATGCAGCTTGGTGTGTTATGAGAAACCAGAAAGCCATCCAAGACTTTTTTGGCACTTGGCTATCCCAGTGTAATATGTTAAAATGTGATACTGTATTTACAAGTGATATTGTTCTTAGGGTTTATATATACAGTAGGTATATGATTATTTGCCTTTATCTCTAGCCTATAAGCAAGGAAACATTTTGTAGACCATTGCTAATTGTAAGTGTGTATTTAGTGCCCGAACCGTGCCTGTGGATTATGTTTCAAGATTAAACAACATCCTACAAGATAAACTTTGACCATACAGTCAAAAATAGCCTGATGTCTATATAGCACTTCTCACATCCTCTATCATGTTATCATGAGTTAAGTAAATGTTGTCTACTTTTGGTGTTCTGCTGAATAGATTTTTTTTATATTAATACATCCATTTTAACCCTAATTCAGTGACTTATTAGGAAAACTGTATGGTTTTAATATCGTTTCTTTAACACTTTCATTCCTTTTCAACTGTCCAGTTTGGCTGCACTTGTACACATTGCAGCGTCAGATTCTGAAGCCTTAGATTATATTTACGGCCAAGTTTAATGTCTGTATTAACTGAAGTTCTTGAATTGTAGCTACATAACGTACCATATTGTGCTTCTGGAAAGTGGCCTGTGTTTTTTCAATAAAGTGGTTATGAGGTGATGTTTGTGAATAATATTTTGGGACAAGTTTTTCCTTGTATTTTGTTTGTCATTTGGCTGGTTTTGTATTTCTTTTCTAGTAATCAAGACATAATATTACCTTCTCATGTATTGCTGATTGTTTTGGCAAAACAAACACTGCTTAATTAATTTATATACTCGCTTAATTAGCCGTCTAAGTTATAAAAATGTTATAGAAAACAGTTGCTGTAAAAGAGACATCTTTCATCGCCTTTAAACTATGTACAAAAAATAAATAAATAATTCAAGATATTTCTGTCATGTGGAGGCACTTAGTGAAATTTTATTACGTAAATTTAGTTTCATCATAAAAATAGCTGCCATTAAACAATTCAGGAAGCTCTTCTAACCTCTATGCCTTCATAATAAAGGTTGAAAAAACCAACTGAATGTCATGTTGCTGATCGTTAGCACGACCCATGATGCATTTAAATCCCATGTGGATGTTAGTCGGGAGAATTCAACATATCTGTTTAATTCAAGCCAACTGTTAAAGGCCGAGCTTATCAAAGAGTAATCTCTATCAACTCAAATAGAGCATAAAGCCATTAGATGAGCAGGAAGCTGCACACTCTGTACTGGATGTGGTATTCATTAAAGTGTAATGCTGGGGAATCAATCAAATAGTGCTCAAAATTTCTTTTGAAAGCTGTCGTTCCCAAAGGCCAAGTAAAACACTGAAGGATGGGGTCATATTTTTTAAAGGTTTCAGCTGACATACCAGCAGCTCTGGGAATGGGCTCAAATACAAACAGCGTAATACCTCTTAATATTGAAATTTCACCACAGTGACCACCTTCGCAAGTCTCTCTGAGAATGTGCATCGCCCTCAAGAGGTTTAATACTCAAACAGACCGTGTCTTCATTTGATTAACTAAATACATTGTGCAGTAATCTAAAAAGACATAAGAATGAAGATCACTAACTTGCTCTCGGATCGTAGCGAGCATGATTTGTGCTCGGAATTGCTCAGTAATATACCAAGCGTACTTTGAGTAGTTTGCAAACAGGTGTGCCTCGGTAATGTTTTTCAGTACTTTGTAATTCATAGTCCTCTGGCTACCTGATTAACACAAGAACATATGAGGCCAAGCACTTAGTTGTACTGCTTGCCAAAAAACATCTCCTTCCAGAGCATTCCACGCAGGATGCCTTGAATGTGATTTGCGTTCTTGTGTGGAAGTTACGATAAGTATGACTGCATTGTGGTAATTGACCCTAATGCTGAGCCAAGTCTTGTATTGCTCACAAAACCACAAACCAAACCAGTCTTTTTCCATCACTGCCCAAGATCTTGCTTCTTTATAACAATGCCAACATTACTTTTGATACTAAGTATTTTGGTTTGTGAGTTTGTCAAGACTTCTATTATTATATGTTGAGTAAAAAAATATATACAGAACATTATTCTTGTTTTAAAAGATTCTGAAGGGCAACTATGTTTATGTTATCGTCATTCCAATAGCCGATAATGGCTTATAGAACTAAAATAATACACGGATTGACTAAATCTTGCTATCATTTTTAACTGGTTATTAAATTGATTGGATGTAGACAGTAATATGGCATTACACATAAATATGGATGACAAATCAATTCAAATTTAGATTTGAAATAATATATAGACATTTTTCCTTTTCTGGATATCAATAATATGATCATTCTATGTATATCTAGAAACATGATCTCATCTGGAATGTAAGATAATTAACACAATTTTTTTGAATTTTGAGCAATAAACCTTCATGGCTCATTGTACAAAACTAGAATGTTCTGAGATGGGAACGGGTGACCATGAGGAGTACCCAAGAGACAAGACAGGAGGAGATGAGATAAGGGTAAGAACATCTCTGTAAGGTATGTGACTAAAGAAAGTTCAGCTTGTCAGCCTCCACAAGTAAGCGTTCCTGGCTTGATGAAAATAAAAACCATGATCATTGCTGTAAAGTCATTTGTGTATCCTGTATGATCAGAAAAAGCAGTAGAAAATTTCTCAGATTGATTCAATTAATTAGATTTTATTAGAATTCATATTGAACTTGGTTGAAAAATCAATAACAAATCCTGAGACAACCTGTCAATCAGAGCTCAGATTTTCTAGAGCTGGAATGAACAATAATGTCTGTAAACATCCAGGATGGCACATTCAATTCCAGTTTATTAAGGTATGGTATACATCATATACTGTAGGATAAGAATTTAGAAACGCTGATGTAAATCATCAACAAAACACATCAATGATATGTACACCATTACCCTGATTTTTATTACTCCATCACTTGTTGCTTTTCACACTCCAACAGGGTTCACTTTTCTGTCTGTGAAACAGCTAATAAATCAAATAAAGACATATGAGCCTGTAAGAAACATTAACTTAAATTAAAATAAAACGTCATATACATTCTGAGCAAGACTCCATAATTACTACATAAACTATACACAGTATATGGTGTAGCATATAGTATAGTAGTATATAATATAGAGTATAAAAATTTATTTTAAATAAATGTAAAATCTCATTATCTCATTATACAACTGAACAGTTGAATGCCTTGCTTAAGGACCCAGGAAGAGAAGGTTAGTCTTGGTGGGACAAGAACAGAATCTTTTGAGCAATAGGTCAAGGCTCTAAACACTGAGCTTCTCACATCACTAGCCCCTGACCATTTACATTTACAGCATTTGGCAGACACCTTTATCCAGAGTGTCATACAGAAGTGCTTAAATCTCTATCATTGGATACATTAATACTGGTTCACAAGGTTACATACTTAAGATACCATGAGTTTAAAACATTGTTCAAAGTTACAATGGAAAAGTTTCAAAATTTGTTGTTTTTTTAATGCAAAAATAGGGAAAGAAGTGCTACAGGACTTGAAGTGTTTCCTGAATAAGTAGGTCTTCAACCGTCGTTTGAAAATAGTCAGTGATTCAGCAGTCCGGACACCTAGGGGAAATTCATTCCACCATCTTGTTGCCAGAACAGAAAAGAGTCTTGTAGTATACTCTTACCCTGAGAGATGATGGAACTGGTCAAACAGTGCTGGTAGATCGGGGGTGTGGGGTGCAGTGCAAGGAGTGATGAGGGCTTTGAGGTAAGAGGGAGCCTGTAGGCCAGCAACAGTGTTTTGAATCAGTGTTTTGACTATCACTCCCATATGTGATTCTTATTCACCCTGTTGCCACAAATTTGAAAGTACACAAGGGTCTAGAATGTTTTTGTATGCTGTAGCATTACAATTTCCTTCACTGGAACCCCAACATGTTCCAACATGATAATATCCCTGTGCCAATATAGTGATCCATAAAGACATGATTTGCCAAGGATGGAAAGCACAGAATCCAGACCTCAACCCCACTGACCTCAGGCCGTCTCACCTGATATCAATGTCTGACTTTCTTATGCTCTTGTGGCTGAATGAATGCAAATCTCCATAGCAATACTTCTAAATCAATTGGAAAGCCTTCCCAAAGAGTAGAGCTTATCATAACATTAAAGTGAGGACTAAATCTGGTACATATGTGTATTATGTTCAGGTGTTCACAACAGTTTGCCATATAATGTATACAGACTGTTACTGTAATTAAAACAGCCAATACTGTAGTTGTTCTATATAGAAATATACATTTTGTGTAATTGTTAAAAAAAATATGTTGCAAGTATTTTTACATCATTTTACTTTGACTTGAGTTGCCTTTTTTAATATATTTTACTTTTTTTTTTTTAGAAATGTCAAAAAAAGTAGGCATGCAAGTTGGATGTGCCTCATATGAATTTTCTCATATGTGTTAAAAATCAAGAATTTGCCTTTAAGTGTTTTCGCAGCTTTTCAGTCGGTAAAGAAAGCACATCTTTCCTGAACAAATCACCAGTCGCTACAGAAATACTGCAAATGCAGTGTAGCAGAGCCACCCTGCAGAGTGACGAGGACCTGGTTTCACACTGAACAAGTCAATTCAATTCAACAACCTTTCTCTGTGGATGACTTGTATGTTTAGGTTGAACACAGACTAGCAGTACCTTCCAATAAACACTCTTCGAGGTCATATGGGAACGAGCACTACAGATAAATTCCTGTTATCCAGCAAAGACCCTGATAAGATGCACTTTATCCTCATTAAGCAAACATGAGGTATATTACGATGTGTGGTCTAACAACCAACTGGTTAACACCAACCAAAACAAGGACTTGGTCTTTCCCCATCTGGAGGGGAAATGTGCTCCTTGACAGCACATTTCAACCAAGTAGTATAAAATTATTTGGTTCAGTGCACAACACGTGAAGATAAATATTAGCCCATGTGATGAGATACTCTTGTTTCATGCCTGTGTAGCATGCTGGGGGGCATGTTATTTTCTGCCTGGAAGGTTGAGACAGAGACAGGAGATTGACATATTCAAGGCCAAAGGTTAGACGAGTAGATCCAGGTTAAGAAAGTGGGTCATCTTTCAATGGGAGAGCCCATATATATATATATAGGTTTTGCATCAGTGAAACATCTTACAGAGTATTTACATCTGAGTATCTGGAATCTTATATCCAACTTCTGTACAAGAACATCTGATATAAAACACTCCTAACTCCTAATCCAATCATAATTTAAATTCTCTCTCTCAAACACATACTGTAGACAAACACATATTTTCGGCAAGCATGCGTATCCCTCAGATGATATTTGAACCCCACCTATACCTAGGTAGTTTATTCCTAAGCAGCTGGAAAGTGACTGCAGTTTCACTGTTCAGCGTCTTTTTGACATTTTCACAATACACGATCTTGCTAATCCAGCACAGGCTACACTGTAAAACTGGGCCAAAATACTTTACTTTAGGCTCATGAGACTACAATGACAATGACTTATACATCAAACATGATCCTCAACATACACAGTAGTCCTTAGACTAAACAGTGATGAGTGTTACATGTAGTTCAGAGACATCTGATCAAAACATACGCAAACATTCCTTTCCATACATAAATCAAACTAGAAAAACAGATCATAGTTTACCTGACAGAAACCAGTCAATTTTATTCTGTCAGAGCAAAGAAAAGAGAGATCTTGAATCCTTCGCATGTTATTTTTGATACCTGCTCTTATCTAAGTATTAGTCATGGCTTCAGATTAAGCAAAATTAAGCTTGGAGAAAGTTAAAGTGTATTTAAAGTGGTCAGGTTTTAAGCATGCGTAAATTTCAATCTCAATTTAACTAATAACAGGGATAACATTAGCAAGAATCTGAAGTGATGCGAGAGCTCCATGTGCCCTCACATGGCTATCATTCAGGCACGTTTCTCTTTTCAGACAACACCCTGAATTCATTTGAAAGCACTCTATCCAACTGAACAAAACACAATCCAGATTAAGTATGGATACTCAGAGTTCGGGTCCAGCATAATCATAAATTGTGTTACAGATTCCAGGTACAATTCCTCTTGCCAACACAACTGATCCCTTACTCAGTGACACCAAAGAAAATACACTATTATTTCACTTATAATTTTGTCCCTAGCACTATCTAATATGATCCTAGTGCAGTTTTAACCCTTGGCTTTTCGCCTACCTGTTTAACCCCCAAAATTCAGGCTTTGTGAAGAAAATGCAGTGGTTTGTTCACACCTTAATATTCTGTTTTATCAACATTTCATTATCATACATGTTTAAACCTGGATCTGACGAAAATTGGCTGTACTCTTTGAAAAAATAAAAGCCCTCAGAGGAACTTGAAAAAGCATAACCCAGATGTTAAGGGATCTAAACAATGCCTTAGCAAAAAAAAGAAAAGAAAAGAAAAGAAAAGAAAAGAAAAGAAAAGAAAGAAAAGAGCTCTCTTGTACATTCCCGAAAGTGGACAAATCTTCCGATCTTTTGGCTTTTTCTCAGGAGACTCTTTGGGTGCTCCATTTGGGAGTGTTTACCTGTGGCCATAGTCATCGCTCTAAGGCAAAGGCAGCAGCGACAGTAAGCAGAGAATGGTCATTAAAGCAATGTTGTAACGGAGACCAGTGGGTTTTAGACAGATAAGAGCCAGCTGTTTCTGCTGCTTCAGGTTTTCAGCCTGCTCATGGCCTTTGCTTGCCTTCATTGCTCTGTCTTTCACTCATCTCAGTTTATTTCTAAGGCTAACTTTAACTCTGTCTTAGCACTAACCCTCAATCTTAACTTGCTGATTCTGTCCCTTCTATGACTGTCGCTCTGTGTATTTCCTCTCTCTCTCAGTTTGTCTCTGCCTCTCTTTCTCTCACTCTTCAGTCCTGCTGGCTCCACTCAGGACTCGGCAGGCTGCGGCTCCTCCTCTGACCGTCTGCGTGTGTGAGACGCTGTCTGTCTGATGTGCTCTGAGATACAGCCAAGAGCAAGACAAGCTCCACTCCTCCGCTCAGCTCTGCCTTCAGACTGTCTAAATCTGTAGTGACAGAGATAGTTACATTACATCGACCAGTGTACATCACTGCACAGTGTACAACAAAAAGCCATTGATCACAGAACATGAAACAGGTGGGTGTCTGTTTGCAGTCCTGAACAAATCTATGTCCTCTGACTTTCTGAAACAATGAAAACGTTATAGAAACATTGATGATTTCTACAGATCCATAAAGCGATATGTCTGAAAATCCGTATACAATGTTAGAAAATCTTTTATTGTGTAGACACAGAAGAAAAAAAAATCAGACCAATGAATTTGTAGATCCACATAAATTTTCGAAGCTTTTTTCTTCAAAAAATTTAACTGATAAATGAATCAACACGTGTACAGTATTGGTTATAATAAAACTCAAATTCAAATGTTAACATTACTGTCAAAGCAAAGGTTTTTAATAAAACCTCATTTTGGGGTGCCAATAAACACATCGCTGAGGATGGTGATATTACAGATGAATTCAGTATGGTGTTAGCCACAGATTTCCAAGAAGCACTTAAAACTCCAGAGGTCATAAAGCTATATTACACCAAAGCCATAACATATCTTATGGTTGAATTCTACGCTATGAAACCCGTGTGCGTCTGCTCAGGCAGATATTATATGATTGTAAATAGTCATTTATCATCAACCCAGAACTGTGATTCATGTCTCGAGGTGTCACACTGAGCCACTCTTGAGGAGTCTGCTCAGATGAAACATGTCTCCTTTAGAGACGCGAGGCCCAATTAAAGGGAGGGATTAAGATAGGACTCAGTGACCCTCTGAGGAATTTCGCAAGGATGCTCAGACTCGGCCGCTGCCACAACCTCCCTTTAAGCACTTTCACCTGCTAATTAAGCCTTCCAAGCTCCAGTCAAGGAGAACTGTGTGCAGCCAGGCGCTCTTTTCGCCAGAAAACAGCCCGCTTACAACTCAAGATGTACTAATGTAAATATTTGACCGTGCTTGTATATTGGACTGTTGAGCGTTACGTGTGGCGGAGGGAGTGGACAGATTGTTTGGGTGCCATTAGCGAGTTTAAGCCCTTGGATTCATTTAAAATCTAAAGTGTTTTAAAACGACGAGCCAGTGCTGAGTCTGAAAAAAAAGCTTTGAAAAACAGACATGAGGAACACAGAAGTGTGAGCCGAGCTCAGCAATGACACTCCAACAGTGTTTCTCTGATATTCCAATCCATTCTGAGGAAACCTGCAAATTGTAAACAGTTATACAAAGGACAGATGCGCTAGAATGCAAGTGTTTACACAATTTTCAGCACAAGACAGTTGTAGCTACTATATCTCTCAGATTTCCCCCAAAAATTGGTATATACTTCGTCTATGCTCTGGCTACTCTGTTGTGTGTTGCTTGGAGTGTTGCAGTGGGTCTACAGGGACAGTTGAAGTGTTTCTACTACTAAAGCAGAGCAAATTATCCACCCTGACATTTGTTTAGGATTGTGGAAGCTGGAGGAAAGGCTGTCAGCATACTGAGTGCAGATTTCTTCTCTTAAGATAAGATAAAATACACAAACACATAGATTGAGTTTAAGTACAGTATTTTTTATTTTTGTATTGCTGTCTGTAGGAACATGTTAGAAGCTTGAATAACAACCATACTACTAAAAGTTCAATTTATCCCAGATGGGAGGATAGTGCACACCTCCTACATTTAAGAGCAGATGTGAATATGAGGAGGAATGCTTGGTTAAGGAAGTGGAACATCTTCATTCCTGGCATTGACACCTGTTGATCTCCAGGGGTGTATGTGTTTTGAGGTGTGTGTGTGTGTGTGTGTGTGTGTGTGTGTGTGTGTGTGTGTGTGTGTGTGTGTGTGTGTGTGTGTGGTGGGCTTGCATGCTGCTGAACAGTAGGGGCAGCCCTGTCCCATGCTGACGGAGAACTCACTAGTGAGCTGGAGGAGGGCTCAGCACGCACTTTCCTCCAGTTTAAGACCCTCCCAGCAGCACAGTCCTATCAGTTTCTCTCTCATGTATTGGAGCCCCCACTGCTATATGGAACCGTAGCCACTCTGAAGAGTCGAGCAGGCTGGTTGACACTCAGTGGTCGTCTTGCGCTCAGCATTTAGATGTGTACAAATTTGACACTTCTGTGCTCACTTGTTCGGGGCCACCCTGTTGATGACGTTTCTCTCCAACGGGACTGAAGTTAGCAAACTTCTCTGTTAATGTGCTGACACTGGAATCTTACTGTGACCAGAATGACCCTGCTGGGCTCTGAACACTCGGTACTGATTCGCAGCAAATTTAGATCAGGTAAGATATTCCCTGTCCATCTTTTATCAAATACTTTGTTTGGATTTTTTTTTTTTAAAACATTTGTAATTACGAATTACTTAAAACCACTTAAATTATTTATGTTGGTATTGTTTGAAAACTGAATCGTATAGAATGATGGTGATGATTTTGTGAAACAAATCACTCTGTAAACTATGCGATTTTATGATTTTAGGAGTTGTTTAGTAGTAGTTTTAGTGTACAGCACATGTATACATAGAGGTGATTGTTAGCTTCCAGTAGCTTGAACTGAAGTGAGACAGAGGTCAAAGGTTATCAGACGACAAAGATGGCAGTTTGACATGACCTTACCAGTCTGAAGGGCTAGCTGTAGTGATGCCGAAATGTCCACCTCATGTTCTTAGCTTAGTTCGGCTGTTTTCTATCATTTTCCGTTCATCTCTCTCTGCCTTGCAATCCTTCTCAGGAACTGAGAAGCCTCTCTTCTGTGCTAATGTTTATATACAAGTCGTCTCACGCCACTTCTCTCAGACGAATACAGGAATCATGTCCAGAAAGGATCTGATGTGAACAATACTGCCATCTCTCTGACACAAAAGTTACTGACACAGGCATAGATGTGTCTGTGCCAAATATTAAAACACACTACAGAGACAACTTGTTGACAACCAACAGAAAGATGTTTGCAGTTTTCACTTCGCTTTGAAAGATTTTCAGGATTTCACAGCCTGGAAGAATTTTTTCTTCCTTACATTTTTTTAATGGCTCACCCAAAATTGCAGGCAAAATTGAGCGTTTCCCTCCTGTTGCTTAGAGCATTGACACAAAGGAAATGACCCCTGAGTCCAGAGGAAATCGAAGATATAAAGCCTCGGGTCCACAAAGTGGCATGGTTAAAAAACATTGCTTATTTTGACCAGCACATATTAGTGCTATAATGCTACACAGATGTTGGTCTGTTTATACAGAGACATAGGTTTTGGCTTCTATATGCACACTTGTTGCCACTATTTTCCCCTGCATGAGTGTGTGTGCGTGAGAGAAAGCAGGGTAGATAGAGATCTGCCAGTGCGTCCCTAGTGGACTTGTTCATATCTTTGATAAACTTCATCAGTGGCTGTAAGGGATGGGCGGAATCACGCAAGTAAATAACTGTGCACATGCTGTGCCAAAAGCTAAGACAGTTAAAGGTGTGCAGTTCAGAAGTGTTGCCCTGCGCAGCTGAGAACTATCCAGTAGCAGTCACATTACCAATGCAGACACAAAGATGGCTGGTTTGTATGCTGTAAGATGTTAAATTGTCCATATCAGCTGATAATATGCATGGGTTCGTTTATCAGATTGATGTCTTTGCTTTCATTTTGATTTAACTTTCAAAAATTTCCGAATTCCAAGCCGGTTTTATTATTATTTTTATTACTACACTCACTAACTAATGGAATGGTCATTTCGTTTGAGAGCCAACTTACTATTTGGACCCTAGATAGTCCCTAGTGTGGTTCTGTTTTAGCCAGTCTGGGCCTAGTAAACAAGCTCTAATACCAATGCTAATCGCTTTGCTCATTTGGATTAGGAGCTGCAAAAAGACCCCAAACAGACGTCACTGATTTAGACTGGGTTTAACTGCATCTGCTCATTGTGTGTTTGGCCATGTGTGAGGTATTCTCAAATTACTGACAGCTTAATAAGTCTGTGAGCCTTCTGGTGAGTCAAAGAGAGTTTATCATGTCCTCCCACCATGATCCTTTCCCCCTAACTTGCATAAATAACATAATTATTGCAAGCTACTGCATTACCTTCAGATGCTCCTCTGAGGTTGGGACTTGATTTGACCTTGACTATTCTGTATAGAAATGATAGGGAGTTGGGATACAGAGAATGGAACAAGATGCTGGTGGTACACAAAACAATGGCAGTCCTGATTAGATGCAACAGCCAAACAGCTGGACCTACCCATAGCCAAGTGTGCAGTTGCTGGTGTCATGAACTATACGGCTGGGATAAGTCAAATACTACAGAAGCACACTGATCATATGGATACAAATATCTCAGAGCCATCTGTATCATGTCAAGATTACTGCCTTTTTACTATTCACAGAAAGAGCATTTCACTTCAAAGGGCTCAGGATTTGTTTGTTCTTACTCTGATGGAGTCCACGATGTTCTGTACTGGAAAAATGGATTGCTTATTATTCTACAACATGTAAGGGATTATTGTTGATTATTATATACCAGTACAATACCAGTGAAATTTCCCTGGGCATGAACAGCAGGCACAACTGCAAAACTGTTATCGGGTTGAGACAAGGCTTTTTTTTTCCATATTCTAGATATATGCCCCGAAGACAACTGGTGCAGCTATTTTAGGCCATTAAGTCAGCTCATATGGTTCTTATTGCTGAGGTTATTTGATCCAGAGCATCTGTGAAGCTGTGATGGTTCTTATAGAGGATAATTATTTAGGGCAATCAAGGGGTTTGGCATTCTTCATCGTGCCTTCCACACCCTCCAACCCTTTTCCCCACTGCTAACATCGCCAAATAGTGCTGACGGTGCCAGAAAGCAATCTCAGACCCATGCTCACAGCCATTTTTTCCTCTCTTTCCCTTTTTTTTATTATTCACCTGTTGCTCTCACTGTAATCCTGTCAGAGTTTATTTGAAATATACATCTGAAAAAAAGAGAAAAACAACAGGTAGAAATGTGTGCGTGACCCAGATTTCTTTCTTTTTTTTAACTAAAACAAGCTTGTAAAAAAAAACCTGAGGTGTCCAAAAAGGCTTCCATGTATTATCCACGATGGCACTTGTGAGAACTGCCAGTTCTAGTGCCAAAACTCAGCCAGGTTCCCAAGCGCTGTCCATCTATTTGCCCATTAACAGCCCACTCTTCTGTACTTGGCAGTGTTTCCCAGCTTCATCTTGCCCAAAATGTGTTCAGAAGAGAAGCAGATGTGCTGCTCAGAGACTGTTTTTGTCTGATAGCAGTGTAAAAAGTGTACGTGATTTCTGCATGTCCTCTAGGATTTGATCCATAAGTGCAAATTCCATTTTACGGCAATATGATAACATTTCAACATTTCTCAATAGATAATCTTATAATGACTTCTCATGTAGTGACCCACAGTTGACACACTGACAGTCTGCTATGCTGATGTGAGACACGCCACCCAAAACAAAGAAAGCAACAGACCCACAAATATTTCTTATAACAGGATGTAGGTCTATGATAAACACAGCTCCTGGCTTTTAAACAACTCTCCCTACAGTGTGTGGTCCTCGTGGGCGTGATGGCCCGTGAAGAGGAGGGTCATAAATGCAAGAGCTGCTCGTTTAGCCCATTGCTGGTTTGTGTACGTTACCGATTCTCTTCCTCAAGAAAGACACTCTGCTATCTCTGCATGCCTGCAGGGGATGATGTGTTCCCTGCCCAGACAAAGATTTACAGCTCATTCTCTAGTTTTGCTTCATGGATAGTGAATCTCTCTCTCTCTCTCTGTCTCTCACTCTCTATCTGTCTCTCTATCTGTATCTCCTCTTCTCATTCCCTCCCTTCCTCTACTCACAGTCCTGCAGTTGAGGCTCCAACAAAGGAGGACAAGAGAGCAGTTAGCAGACCAGGGCATCATGCCTCGTGAGTAACACTTCTTTTTTCACACTCATCACTACCCAACACCCCCCTGTCTGCTTGCACCATTATACTAAGTGGCGTCTGACACGTGTCAGTCTGAAACCAACCAGCTGATTGATCACAAGACATGGGGAAGTGGTAAAAAAGAAAAGTGAAGCGTATGGCATAAATGTAGAGAATCACACAGATCAGATGTTAGAACGTGCCTGGCCAGAAGTGTCAGGCTTTTCAGAGGAAGTACAGCAATGTTTGGCATAGATCTTCCTCAGAAGAATGAAAAAAAAGGAATGGCTTGTACAAGTGATAAACATCACAGGGCTTTAAATCATATTCCTTCATGCACATTCTGTTGTACAGGATGACTTCAGTGGAATGCTCTTTGTTCAGGAGGCGGTCTGGGACCACAAGCAAGCCAAGTGCACCACCAACATAATGTGGATATATGTAGCAGCAAAGCATCAATAGATGCAAAGAATCATTCACTCATTAGGTTAGAAAATCAAGAAGGAGCTACAGTATTCATGTGAGAATAGTGACAGTCGATTGACATTAAGGTAAAATAATATGTACCACCTGCCCGATGGATGGCTCACCTCTGATCTGTATCCCCTTTCTATAGTCCTACTTAGTGTCACACATTTATAATTTATAAATACATAAACACATGCAGTGTTGTTATGTGTCTGGGTCTCAGCTTACTCACAGTGTAGTTTGCTCTTGAACTGGTTATATTGAGACATGTTGCTGAATGGTATAGCAAGCAGAAAGGCTCCAGTGGTGAGATAACTAGTGTAAGTGCGCACAGGAAAGGAATCCAGAGGCCTGCCCAGTCCTATCAATCTCTGGGAGACTGCCAAAGATAAATGCCCCTAAAATCATGATTGGCCAGCCTGCAGCCTTTAAAAAGAATTTTCAGCGACTGTTTATCAATTGATTAGAGGCCAGGAGTGGATGAAGCTGGACATGTGCCACAGCTGCCATCGACAAGCTTTTACCAGACAAAACATACATACATATTATGACAACAAATAACAGAGCTGGAGCTCCTGTATCATGTTATAGCATCACTAAAGACAACTGTATAATGAGTCTATGACTGCAGAATGTCAGTGTTCTTCCAGGTCGGTTCCACCATCTATCAGTTCTCATTCTCCAGCCTGCCAATGCACACCTTACCTTAAGAGCTCACATGAGGCTGAATTGACTAAATCTGTCACATTCTTTTATGGATGGAATATTTCAGCCGTTCTTCTGTTGTCTGGAAGGTTGATGGTCAGTGTGTGTGCCCCAAATATATATCTCTCCAGGAACATCTGGTGTTTATTAGGCACTTGAAAGCAGCAGTCATGCCTCTCAAGGCTGTTTGGCGTGTGGCCGGGAGGAGCTTGCAGCCTTTTCATGAGTCTTATTTCACCCTATCTTAAAGAACTGTCCCGGAATATTCCTTTATATTCAGCTAAACTTCCGCAGTCTAAGTTAAAGGCCTAATATTTCTTCCCCTTCATTTGACAGAGGAGAAAACATTTAACGCAACATAAACATACTGTATAACTACCTGCAGTTTATGCAGAAATAATAAACCATTAAAAAAAATCTTGTTTGTTCGCAATTACAATGCAATTTTATACAATATATTTTGCAAAACACATAATACGTTATAGTGGAATACACTGAAAGATAATGATCAAGTGCTATTCCAAACAGAGTAATTGTATGTTCTTTTCATATAATTTCACTACTGGTACACTATAATGTATTTTACCACTGATAATAGGAACTGGTTATCATCACTATAACTGATATTTCTAATGCTAACAGAATGAACAGCAGATTAGCTTTAGAACACACTACAGTATATTAAGTGACTGAGCATTTGTTCATTTGTTGCTCTAGTAGATTTTTAGAGAACCATTTATTACTAATAGTTAAAAGCACATACACACAGTCCAAACCATTGGTTTCTTAAACAGAGTTAGGGACCCCTTTAACAATAAACTCCCTTTATTTAATAATTGTGAGCCTTCGTATTCCTGAATTTCCCACCAACAGAACACATAAGGTCTCAGATGAATGAGTGCTTAGACCCCTAAATATACTTAATAATGTGGGTTGTGAGCTCCAATACTGTAACAAATTTTTTATTAAATGAAGATTCCTTGGTTGTACATCACTGGTGTAAATAAATAAATGTAAATAAATGTCACACTTTAGACAGATTAAATCCAATTGTGTATAATTTGAAATTGTCATTTCAAAATACCTGTACATGGTTTCCTTCTTTACAAGCCAAAGTGGACAAGGAGTCTGGATGATGTCTTAGACCATGGCTGAGCAGAAATCTAACATTTCTAATCTAATCAGCATCATTAGTGCTAGTTAATCAGGAAGGCCTCCAGGAATAGGTTTGAACACTTGGACCACTGTTATCACATCCATAGAGCACATCTATTAGATAACATGGGTGAGAAACAATACATTTATATTGGGAGGTTATCCGTGATGCTTCTTCTCCATCTGTGTACAGAATACAGTATATGTGTGTGTGTGTGTGTGTGTGTGTGTGTGTGTGTGTGTGTGTGTGTGTGTGTGTGTGTGTGTGTGTATACAGAAAAAACAAAACAATCTAAAGTATACTGGTTTGCCTGAGGATTGCATTGCACAGCAACAATGCATTTAACATGTTTAATTAACATCTCAAACAAGAGAAAGCTTTGTCAACAACCCAAATATGAGGTCAAGTAACTTCTGTGAGTTTAATAGAACGTGATCAGATTAGGCATCGAATCAACAATGTAACTGTGGACAGCAAAGTTCATCCAGAAGTGGGCAAATGGGACAAGCAGAGCTTATTTATATAGGATTTATTGACGACGAGCACACAGACAGGCCCAGTGACAGAGATGGTTAGTTCCTTCTAATTTATTTAGTTCTCTCTCATTTATTTTTCCAGCCCTGAAGAGTCCAGCTGCATTTCACGAACAGAGGAAAAGTCTTGAACGCTCCAAGGTGAGAGCAAAACGCCACTTTATCTTTCTGAGGCAAAACTAAACATGACTCCTTGGCACGTGCCATATCTGCCAGTAGGAACTTGTGTGTTATTTGGAAAATAAATATGGATAATAGAGAAATAGTCTAGTACCGTACATGAGTAAAATGAAAAATGTCATCTGGTTAAAAACATCAATTCTTCTGTCCTTCAGGCACTAATTGTTAATATTTTGCAGACTGGAGATTATTTAAAGCATAAAATCCGAAGTAGACCAGAGAAGTCAGAGCTGGTTAACATGCACATTCTACAAGGTAAGACATTCAGTGCTTTGACAATCACATTGTCCTATGAATTTTATATTAATATGAAAAAGGACCCTACTAAATACAATGGTTTGTATTGGCTGTAATTCATACAACATTGCATTTGACATGAGCTGCATTTTAGACAGCTTGAGCCACATTGATTGATGAGCATCATGGGTGAGGCCTGTCTTGGACAGTCTGACAATAACTGTTTATGCTATCAACTCGACTATTGCTGCGTGCCGTGTTCATGCAAGTGGAAGGTTATGGATCTGGATTAATACATCTTATAATTTCTGTGTTACTATGCAGACTCTGCCAGCGAGTGCCCCGCTCATGACTCGCAGAGCAAACTTAAGCGTGCCCGACTTGCCGACGATCTTAACGAGAAAATCGCCCTGAGACCAGGTCCGCTGGAATTGGTTGAGAAGAACATCATACCCGTAGATTCAACTGTCAAAGAGGTTGCTTTAAAAGGTACCAAAAATTGCTTGGTTGAAGTTGGTGCATCAAATCAAAAGGAAACATGAAGGAAACATTTTCAAGTCATTTTCATGCTCGGAAGATGACTCACTGACCCTAAAAAAACACTCCCACCAAGTGATATTTAGCAAGATTCCTGACAATCCTTCCAAACTTTTCCTCACAAAACACAACTTGATTTAGGAGGCCATTGGCTCTAGGGCATGAGCGTTAACTTAGTGTTGTGTTTACTATGCTGCATAACCACACGTTGTTCACATTCTGCTAAAGCCAGTGTTTTTAGACATTCTCAGAAATAAACATTCTGTTTTCTCCTCTGACTTGTCTGTAAATGTATTGCATAACCCTACCATAAGGCAGAGGACTTCAGTTTACATTACCTCTGCGGGAAGACGAGTATGTTTTATTGAGACAAACAGCAGCTGTATTTGGACCCACCCTTTTCTCTGGAGATCAAATGAATGTGGCCTCTCGCTTCTCTGTTTTGACTCGTCATGATTTATGTGGCTCCACCAAGCCACCTACAAAGGTGTCTAAGGGGGGACTGTGCCGCTCTGCAGCTGTCTGCAGTGCTGAGATCCCCATCCTGTAACACTCTCATGACCTACTCTACGGGTTTGATTATTAAACCTGAAGACTTTTAAATAAGCAAAGGAGCTCTGAGATTTTACAATAGTCACCGTAGGGTAATTGCAAGCTCTCTGTAATCTGACAAGTCATCAGTATCTTTATATATACACTCAGATGCAATTCGTCTACTCTTTGAGCAACATTTGTTACCTTTATACACTCGTATATTTTTATCAGATGGGTCAGTATGGGATGAACTTAGCTGGTAAAAGTGTACAGGTAGAGGTCAGGCGTCTCTAGTTACAGTGTCCATGCCAGTCTAACACCAACAGGTGGAAGGTAAAAACACTCACATTTTCCTTGGCTTTAGCTGAACAGCAGTTAGGCTTGGGGGAGGGTACACAGAGTTTTGCCCAGCACACTGCAGGCAGAGTGTCTGTCATGATTGAAACCAGGGCCCACTATTTTGGCAGGTCACATGTTTAGATACTGAACAAGTCCCACAAGCGTTAGCGCACATACACACATATACACTTACACACACACACACACCATTTCCCATCTCAACACACACTGGCACTACACGTTGTCCCTCTCGTAGCCGTTTGGCTGACCTCTGCTGATAGGACAAGGCTGCTCAGTACTATCAAGGCCCCCCTTTAGAATGAAGTGGTCCTGTCAGCCTACTCCCTCCACATTATGGCACCACTAACCAAAGTGCTTTGACTAGGCGTAAGTGAAAAACAAATAGCAATATTCAACAAAGGCCAGAATCAATTCAGTTTTGGGGTCCCCTGCCTGCACATGTACAAAACTGGTGTGCACAGGACAGAAAAATCCCTAATATATACAAATGCTAGAGTCATTCTTTAAGTAAACGTGTTAACCAGTCTGTTTGTTTTCTATGAGTCAGAAGGTAAATCTAAGAGTGAATCAACTGTTATTTGCTTGATTATTGGTTTGGCTTCACAGTTTTATCTCAGTTCCTAGGAGTTTCAGTGTTATTATATAGTTTTTTCCACTTGTTATGCCTCCAGTGAATAATGCAAAGTTTCCAAAGCAAGAGGACTCATATGCATTTGAGGAGGACAGCAGCAGTGAGAGCCTGTCTCCTGAACAGCCCCTTAGTGACGAGTCCCAGAGCTCAGCTGGACCTTTGGCAGAGAGCAAGGCATGTGGTGGCATTCCATCCCCATCACTGACCACAGGCCTCACACAGGTGATAACCCAAATTGACATACAATAACACACACTACCCAATCTACAGTGACTAAACTTTTAGGTTACTAGAAGACAAAATACAGCTTTGAGAAGTCTGCCCTCTGTGGCAGTGGTTTAAATTGCAGTGTCCTTCTTAATTTGTTATCCATGTATAAAGTGTATAAGGCTTACAGTGATTACATGCCCCCAGAAACTGACAACAATATAATGGCTTTTACATATTAACTGGTATGGCTTAACAGACACAATTTTCCCCCTATGAGCCTCAAGAGGCATATTTGAATAAGATACTACCAATTCTCTTGCTAAGTTGTCACACTTTATTGTTAAGGGGTCACAAACCAGAGAATCGACTGTTCAAAACCAAGAAGAAGGTCAGCCTGTGACAAACAGCCAGACAGGTCCACCCATTCCTGTCCCTGCAATAATAAAGGTAAGGCATGCATTTTCTCCAAATATTGTCTGCAAATAGTAGTTATAAAGAATTATACCAGCAGCTGGTGCATTACAGCAACTGGGAAATATATTGTTATTACCTCCAAATGAATGCAAAGACATGTACAATCATTTAATATAGACATTATTTAATTTGTCATTTCTATGTATCTATTAAGTAACCCAATGATAAACACCTCTTTATATATTAATTTACCCTTGGTGACCATGAAATAGTCCAAAACGTCAGACAAGAATCGTCATAAGAAGCCCAAAGATGTTAAGCCAAAGGTGAAGAAGCTGAAGTACCACCAATACATTCCGCCAGACCAGAAAGCAGAAAAATCTCCTCCTCCAATGGACTCAGCCTATGCCCGGCTACTACAGCAGCAGCAGCTCTTCCTGCAACTGCAGATTCTCAGCCAGCAGAAGCACACACAGCAGAATCACTCACACCAGCCCCAGTGTCCACAAAGCCAAAGCTTTAGCTATCAGCCTGTACAGCAGCATCTGTCAACCAAGTAAGTCAGATACATTTCAGATTTGGTTAGGATATTCCAAATGCAGTCATATTACTTAGGACAAAACTGTTATCTGAGCTGTCTCTGTGGATATCCTTCAGACACACAAGTGAACAGCAAACACCATGCAGTTCCAGTGCTGCCACAAGTACAGAAAGCAGCAGTTGTTCATCTCCTGTAAAGACCACATACTGCAACACATCCAACATGACTCCAGTCAGACCAGGGCCTCTGCCTGCTAACCTTGATGATCTAAAGGTACTAAATGCACTTATCTGGAGAAATCTCTCTCAAGTGATAGTCTTTTGCAAATCTACATACAGTATCTGCATATATTAATATTATACAGTTGTTGTCTGCTTAGATCTAATAAGAGAAGTAAAGACCTTGGATCATCACTTGTATTAAGTACAGTTGCCTATTTTTTTCTGGTAACAGGTTTCTGAGCTTCGACAGCAACTGAGAATACGAGGTCTCCCAGTGTCAGGCACCAAAACTGCCCTCATAGAAAGGCTGAGGCCCTATAAAGACTCTAGCTCCACTTCTCCCTCCAGCTCTGGAGATATCACTACTGTGACCTTCCCGGTGACCCCCACTGGCTTGCTCTCCTCCTACCAATCCCCAAGTTCTTCTGGTACAATGTCCCATGTAGGGGGATATTACCCATTCTGCAGTACTACATCCACCCCACCCATCTCTCCTGCCTCCTCTGAGCTGTCTGTAAGTGGTTCTCTTCCTGATAGTTTTAGCGATGTCACTATGTCCTCTCCGCAGTTTGGCCTGCAGCCATCACCAACTCAACTGAGTGCAGAAGACAACCAGAACTTACGTAACTGCCTGCATGGTGAACCAGGTCTGGACACTGAGAAAGACAAGATGTTGGTGGAGAAGCAGAAGGTGATTGAGGAGTTGACCTGGAAATTACACCAGGAACAAAGGCAGGTGGAGGAGCTACGGATGCAATTGCATAAACGGAAGCACAGCCATGGCCTACAAGATCCAATGCATTTGCAGCCACCTAACCAGATGCAGCACTACTTTGGTGTGTCTATCAAACAGGAGCACGTGGCCTCAAGCTGTCCAATGGCCTCCAAGCAGCAAAAGAATGGGCCCCCAAACAGCTGCATTGAGCCAATGGGACATTGTGGTCTAGGTGGTGGACTACGGAGCCTGGACATTGCCTCCTCTAGAAGTCCTTCTGGTCTCCCTGCCTATCTAAGCCCCCAGTGCTCTCCTCAAGACTCACCAGTGACCAAGAACTCAAGCAGCCCACAACCCAACAGTCTGCCTGCCTCTCCCAGTCATTCATTTCTGCTCACACCTCCCTTGGGTAGGGACAGCTGCCCTCACAGTGGAGCCAGGCCACATCCAATGCAGGTACACAGATTCTTACAAAGAGCTATAATTGTTTTATGATGTAGGGCTCTAGTCTTTTTCATCAAGGAACGTACAGTAACTGTTCATTCACTTTATATTCATCAGTGGAATGTAAATATTAGAACTTGTAAGGCTCTGAAATAAATCTAACAAAATATTGTCGTTATCACAGCTCCAGCAGAAGAATGTTGCTCAGTCAGTGAGTTGCACCTATTCACCTGACCAGAGAAGTATGCAGCCAGTGTACCCAGGCAATGAGAATAACCTAAACCCCAGAGGGTCTTCTAAGGCCAAAACTCCAAACATGCAGCAAAAGGTTTGTAAGGAGATGAGATTAGTCCACATCATCCCACATTCTTAACTGTATTCATGCACAAAATCTATCTAGAAAAGCCGTAACACACAAACTGGAGGTTCTTCTTATTTTCCTTCTAATTGTGGCCACAAAACCAGTCCTCCTAGAGTTATTATAATAATAATAATAATAATAATAATAATAATAATAATAATAATAATAATAATAATAATAATAATAATAATGTTATTATAGACATTTTACACACACACACACACACACACATATACATATATATATATATATATATATATATATATATATATATATATATATATATATATATATATATATATTTAAAATGTCCACAATCATCATAAATGAATATACTGGTCACATGCTTTCATCAGCCTTTTATTCACTGAACTGAATAAACATTACTAGTCACATGTTTCTCAAAGTGCATGAATTTGATCATGTGGTCATTTCACATGCCAAACTTGCACAAGATTGTAGGACAAATCAAAGCTACCTGCTATTATATAATGTTGACAGATGATTCCAAGACAGATAGTGAGGAAAGCAATGAACAGTTCTTTTACCCCTTCTCAAGGCCAAACACGTACAATGCCTGCTAAACACGAGCGTGATCTATGAAAACTTCTCAGCCTTTTCTGGTCCCTCTTACACATCTGAAGTATAACATTTCACCCTATCTCCTCATATAGATGGCAATATTACACTCTCCCAGGCACATTGGCCAAAAGTGCGCCACCTCCACCACTACCTTCTGTAGCTCAGATCCTACTGCATCTGCCATTAAACAGCCCCCATGCTATGAGGATGCAGTGAAGCAGGTAAAGGAGTCCCAATACCAGCCAAGCCTCATGCCTTCCACCATCCCTCCAGCTTTTGGCATTGCTTATACACACATAAATCTCAAACACAGTCTCACTTCTATGCCACCCTCACAACGCACACTTCTCTGCTTTCACAATGCATGATTAGCACCCTAATACTCAAAAAGTTGTGCTGATTAGAGAGCCTGCCGGATATTTGCCTAGAAATAACACAAGTGAAATTACACCCAAAAAGGTGTTTAATTAAATTGGATCTTTATATTTAATGTGTACTGGGAAAGAGTTGATTCAATCTGTTTTCAGGCTTTAACCAGCAAGTAAGCAAGTTGGAAAAGCATACTGGTTCTACAAGTTTAGTTTATATCAGCACATTAGTGCTATAAAAGAGATAAATTGAACATTTTTGGGTGAAATTCCCATCATTGAGCATTAAACAACAGTGTCAGTACTGCGGGATAAGCCATTATGTATGGTAAAGAAATCTTGCTGCAATATCTTTATCATGAGAAATAAACAAGCTGTACTGTATTTTACAGTTTCAGTGGCTTAGCATAATTGTTGTGTCCAATTGTGGCAGGAACAATTTGTAAGTTTATAATAACTACAACCCAAATGCAAAGTGGCATATTACAAAATATGAAACTAAATATTTGTATGATAAATGAGCTACATGAATGCACTCTCTTGTTACAGCAGATGACCAGAAGTCAGCAAATGGATGAACTTCTTGATGTCCTTATTGAAAGTGGAGGTGAGTAGAAATGTATGAAAGTAGCACGCCCCTTCTAGACCCCTGCCCCTGTTCCTTAATCTAACCTGTTTTGATAAACGCTGTAATGTCCTTCCCCTCTTCCTGCACTGCCCATCTCCCCCACCCCCACCCACCCTTCAAGAAATGCCAGCTAACGCCAAAGAAGAGAGGCCCCCTGTAACCAAAGTTGTACCTCACCTTACAGTTTCACCCAGCAATACTGCCACCAGTGCCACGTCCATGCCAAAGTTTCACCGCCACTACAGCCACATTTCCCCTGCTGAGGTGCCATATGAACATGCTACAGGGCACAGCGAGTGCCAACTGGAGGTGCTTCTAAGCCCCGTAAGCCGCCATGGTGACATCATCCCTGTCAAGATGGGCACTGATGAGGGTCAGCTTGAGGACATAGGAGACTCCTACCCAGGTCATCAACATGACAAGTTGCTCAGCAGCAGGGACATGATGGACACACCTCTGTCTCCCATGGCCACCAAGGTCTCACCAGTGCCCACAGATGGCCAAGGGCTTGGCATGACATTCTCTGAGTCACCATGGGAAACCATGGAGTGGTTGGACTTAACTCCTCCCAGCTCAGCCACAGCATTCAGCAGCAGCATCACTCCATCAGCACCTAGTATTTTCAACACAGAGTTCCTGGATGTGAGTGACATTGGACTGAACTCAGCTATGGACCTGCATCTTGAGCACTGGTGAAGCTGTTCAGGAAGCTCCATTAGATAAAACAAACAGCCAGGTATATAATGAGCAGTAACACAAAGCACTTGTCATCCAAATTTTTTAATGATGTGGTTTTCCAAGAGACGCACAGACAACAACTACAGACTGACCTGTTAAAATATCAGTCGATATGTTCTTCCTATAGTTAAAAACTATTTTTAAACTCAGTTTAAAAAAGAAAGAAGCAGCTTGTACAGGTCCAAAACTTGAAAATCCTTTGGACTTTATATAGTGGGAAAGAATTACTGGAAATAGTAGAAACCAAATGAACCAAATAAATTCAAACTAAACATCTAAAATAAATTCAACAGCATTCGCAAATCCATTTGTAAATATTACACTACTGCTTCAAAAGTCTTTCCTGCATGTGGGGTGTGGCGAAACACTTCTGAAGTGTTCACAAAAAAACAAAAAACAAATCACCACCTCATGTATTGTAATGTGCTATTGTAAATATTCATTAATGCTCACACTGCACCTTGAGTAGTATAGTACTTTGTCACATTTGGCTTGACATATATTTTCAGACAGCATGTAATTGTTCTATCATTTTGATATTTTCTGTATCCATCCCAATTTTATTTTTATTTTATTTTTAAATCATTTTAATTTATTTAAACAGCTTAGATACAATGTAGTTGTATCAGAACATATCTTTATCTATAATGTGAGAGTATGTTTCAGTTGCAAGTCCTTGGACTAAATACAGACATGAACAAACATGCCAATATTACAGTCGACGGATATAGGTCAGAACTTAATGAAACGCCACCTTTCATTTTTATTCCCTTAATAAATGACTACATATAAAACTTTATAGGCATGTGGTACACATCTTCAACATGTTTTTCCTATGTAAAAATATATAGGCCTAAGATTTACATTTCACTCACTGCTTGCCCCTATATGAAAGATTCCATCTTTGATGGCTGTTTGTAATATGACTAATAATATTGACGCGTGACCCATTTGCTATCTTGGAAGACGTCACATCTCAGATGTATTTATTTGGACATTTGGATATTTGCATAGATGTATTTATACAGAAGATATTTATGAGACATTCCTTTGTTTAGGAACAGGATAGAGGAAATGCATATAGCCACAGAATAGATTAATGAAACTCATGGTTGTTCTAGTAAAACCTGACTCCCCAGCTTTATTTTTATACAGAATTGTAAAACAAGCTGTTTTATTCTCCGATGCATACAAATGGCCCAAACATAAATACATTTAATAAAAGATAATATCCTGAAAAGACACTATTAAGGAAAGTTTCAAATGACACACTTGAACGTAATTCTTTAAAGTCATACAACTGGGGAAATACAGTTACACAAAATGCTTTGATGCATTTGTTTGTAATTAGCAATAAAATGAAAGTTGGAAAGGCACAAAAACTTTTCAAAAATAATTGTATAATATAGACATACAGTGTATTCTATAATATTGTATTTTTTTATTATTATTATTTTTGACAATTCACCTGAGAATTCAACTGCAAATCATGGTTAAAATATTCCAGTCAGATTTAGACACTCTACAACCAGACATAAATACACTATAGATGAAAGTGTTAATGTGGTGTTGTTTTTTTTAATTTTGTTTCCCTTTCCTTGCTTCTCCATGGTTAAGTCAGTGACATAGCAAGTCAGGCTAAATGTTCAGATTGCACTAACAGCACTGTGAGCTATTCTTGGTTCAAATTTTTGTACTTTGTGTAACTAAAAGCTGAAATTCCAATTCTAAGTAAGCAATTCATTGACAAATGAACCTTTTTTTTTAAATCAGAACAGTGTTAATGAAAGAGGATCTTTTCATTTTCTTCCCAGAATGAAGTGTATTATACTGTGTATTGTTTTACTGTGAACATTTGCACCCACAGCAGGGCTGCCAGATACGAGACCTGTGGACATTTATTTTTATTAATTCAACAGTATTTTACGTGTGCACAAAATAATAATAATAATAATAATAATAATAATAATGCATCTTAATGTATTGTTAAACCTTGGTGTCTGATTAGTGAGTGAGAAGAGAAAAATCAAGTTTAACCATTTAAACTGTGAACAGAGCAGATTTGTGTCCTACAAAACAATCGAATGGATTTGGTCATATTTAGATCTTGAGAATTTAAGCAAAATCATAAGTTCTCAATTCCCACACCAGTGAAGCATTTCTTTTGTAAACACTGCACACTATCCTCAGAGTCCACCTCTTTTTTAATCATGTAAACTGTTTAAATGTTTGAATGGAAAAGACCAGCACGACGATCAGAGCATTCACACCGCAGCCTTGCGTCTAGTGCATTTAACCTGCATTTAGAACATCTGTAGTAGATGTTGTTTAATGACTTCGACACAGATCATTCTACATCGATGTTTTGAGAGACCAAACTTTGGAATAGAAGATTGTAATGAAAATATATTGGATTTATAAATATATGTCTATACATTTGTGTCTGGAGAATTGTATCACTAAGGATTTTATTTTTAACCCTGAACAAATTCATAACTAGACAAAGCACACCTTTTTTTTTTGGTCTGTTGTGCTGGATTAAAAAACATTTAATGGCACGTTATGCATCAACCCCAGTCTTACCCCACACTACTCCTAGCCAACCAGATAGGAGAGAATTCCTTCATTCCGTAGCATCCGTCCAGTACACGACTGCTCTGTCTTTCAGAAGAAAACAAATCTGTGTTGTTTTTGTCTTCATTTTTTTCTCCTGAGGAAGAAATATTTAGATGTGACAAAAAGCTTTTGTACTGCTTGGCCACTGAACAGCTTTACAATGTAAACCGTCTCAGTATGTCTCCACCACTGTACTATTAAAACTTCAATAAACACCAGCAAATTCTAAATTTCCAAAAGAATGAACTTCCTGTGTAATTTTCTTTTTTTTTTTAATCCTGTTGCTGTTTCAGTGAAGACACTTTTTTACAAATCTAAATTTGTCATCTCATCTAAAGTCATCTCAATTCAATTGTATTCATACAGCGCTTTAAACTATGGACATTTTTACAAAGCAGATTAATGGTAAGATATAAATAATGGATATAAAGCTTACATTTATAAACGCATCCTTATAAAGTGAGCCAGAGGCGAAGACGAGGAATGAAAAACTCTATGAGATGACATGAAAAATAAAATCTAGAGAAGAAGCAGACTCCGACGGGAGCTCAACCTCATCTGTGTGACACTGGATAGTGAGATTTAAAAATTACAAATCATTTCACTTCAATACCCGTATTCTACATTTACTGTCCACTTTATAATATATTCATGCACTTATTTAAATCAACCCATCATCTCACAGCATCACAGTCATGTAGATACAGGCCAAGAGCGTCCGCTAATGTTCACATCAAACAGCAGAATATGGAAGGTAAGTGATCTCTAGGACTTGTCTCAGATCCAATCGTGAATTAGATGTTGGTAGCACACGAGCTGGTTTGAGTATTTCAGAAGGGAAACTTTTACTGAGACATAGCTTGAGTTACAATATGCTTACTGGCAGCAGAACCAATATGGCAACTGACCAATAAGGTCTTTCCATCCACAGAAACGAGGGTCTCATGAGTAAACTCTAGAGACTGTCATGTGTGAAATTCCCAGTTTATCAGCAGTTCCTGAAAAAGTCACAAAGATCACATTTTCCCCCTCTTTCTGATATTTGATGTGAACATGCTCTGTATCTGTATGCCTTTACCCATCGCAGTGCTGCCACATGATTGGCTGGTTAGATAACTGTACAATTGTGCAGGTGCACAGGAATTCCTAATAAAATGGACATTTTATGTGGCTTGTTTGAACAGGAAGTCTATTCCAACTGAAGTTATTAGGTGTTCATTGAGTTAGACCTCAATGCAAACTGCTATTAGCAGCTACACAACAAGGTGTAGAACAAGGAACATTAAAACCATCCTCATGTTTCTACATTGGTACCAACCACAATAACCTCATGGTGAATTTTAGTTTGTCCGAGTAGTCATCCTTAGCATCTTTTCAGGATTAAAGGACTCACACACTCTTTTCACACACACACACTTTTCACACGCGTGCACACACACTCATCTGCACACACCCTCTTTTCACACGCACACCCTCTCGACCACACGCGCACAGACACACCCTCACGTGCACACACACACCCTCTCACGCGCGCACAAACCCCCTCTCACACGCGCACACACACACTCTCTTACACACAATTTAATCAATAAAAATTTAACCATCATAAATACATGACAGGAAAAAATATGATAGAGAGCTCCATAACCTGAGCTGGACCCCACACCCTCACCCTGCGGCACCAACATGTGTTTTTATTCTCCCACACAAACAGCCAGCACAACAGCAGAGGCTAATTCATAGGATTTATTCTAGCATTCAGTTCATTTGTTTCCAGACCTTACAGAAAAAACCAAATAGCTCGATAAGGTCACATCATAGCCTTATCACCACTGACCTGCAGGCAGATACTTAGCTCTCATCAGTACTACAAGGACACTAATATTTCATCAATACCCTTTAAATATGTGAAGTGAAGAAGACAAATAGCTCAGACCGTCAGAGGTTAATATCTCCAAAAGCAGACATAAGGCAATATCCCTGCATATCCTCTAATTACAATTTTTTTTACAGATTGCTGTCCACAATGTATACACTTAAAATCTTTTCACAGTGTGAACGATTCTTGTAGATATTTCCCACTCTTTATACTGATACAATATAACATTACATAAAATCCTTAATTTCCCTTCTAATATTAAATATTCTACTGCGGTGCCATTTTGTACAGTTGTAAGATTGTTTTCAAAACTGGGATTTTTTTTCTTTATTACCATTTGCCCATAAAAGGGATGTTTAGTTAAGCATTCTTAGGTCAGTGATGCATCTTAAGTCTGTCAGATGATCTCTATTTTACACGCACACGAAAAAACAAATCCTTTCCACCGAGTCTTTCGATGCAGTCTAGTGTCATATTTCAGTCGTCTTATTATGTCAGTTAGTAAAAGTCTGCTTTGGCAAAGTGTTGTACAATTCTTTTAAAGTGAGTAACCTAAATAGTGATATTTGAACATCTTTCCGAATGCATGCGCTAGCCAAGATGTCAGAGCCAATTTCATAAAAAGTGACAAAATAAAAAGTAGCATTACAGAGTTTGGGACATGTACTGCAACTGTAACTGATATTTACAGTAAGATCGACGCGTTTGCAAGTGCGTACACTATTCCAGCAAGAGTTTGCCCCCCCCCCCCCCAATTCATTCAATACAATTTGGTGAGTTAAAGTTGCATATTTGTACAAAACTACTTTAAAGATGACTTTGTTAATATTTCAATCTACAAACTGATCTGTCAAATGGTAGCAGACAGCCTCCATGTGTCATCCGTGTCTTCTTCCACAAATTCATGCGTCACAAAAATCGTTCAGACGAAATGTTGGAATTTCAACCGTGTGTGTGGAGTGCAACATCTAGAAGAAATGATCCAACCTTTTTTAACCGACGCTTTTGACAAACGACGATACTGCCACATACTCTTCCGTCAAGTCAAACCACAATTAAACTGTGCTTCACACCTACAGATATTGCTCTAAATGACACATCCTATCAGAAGAAATGTTATACGGTATACAACGTTGTAGGCGTTTTCTTTCTAGTCGAAGATCGATGTGACTTCTTGTTTCAGTTCCATTTCTTGTTCTTTCCATCACTTTTTCAAGTAGATGTTTAACGTTCCCACGTAACATAAAGTGTGTCTTGAATAAGGGGGTTCAAGTCTGTTGTTCTAATTTTCTATAATGCGCTCAGCTAAACATTTACATGTGGCATTAAAATAAATATCACACCTCAAAAAAAATTCTCTTCTTATTTTTTTCCTTATTGTTCTAGCTTGTTTACAGACCAATACACTAATGGTTTTGAAGATGAAAAGCCGATCCTTATTGCACACGATGTTTGGGAGTGTCGATCCTTAAAAGCAGTGTGGAACCGTGATACGGGACAATGCGGTGCGCCAGAAGGCTGCCGTGTGATGTTGCGTTCGGGTAACGTACGCGCTCAGTCGACGTACATGGGAGAGCTGGGGGAGGCGGGGATTTCATCCAGTATTTTACACACGTAACCGGCAACATCCACCACTCGCTCCTCGTACATCAGTATGAACGGGTGCTTCTGCGGGAAGGAAATCAGAGAAACTGAATTAGAAAAATATTAAGATCTGACTGAATGGCTTTAAGTAGAGTGCATATGAACAGGTTCAGGTCAAAAAGATCAAATTTAAAGTTGGTTAACTGACAAACATTCAACGTTTTTTAACCAGTATACCAGTAGACATAAGACGTATTTACCAGAAGCTCCCTGTATTTTGGCCTTTTCGACTCGTCCTTTGTAAGGCTGAGAAAAGAAAAAGACAGGAGTCTTGTTTTACAGGGGTACATTTACGGTCACTGGAAACAACACGGAAAGCTGTGGAACGCACCAGAGATTGACAAAGTTGATGAACTTAGGAGAAAATTGTCTCTCCTCAGAGTTGCTTAGTTGAGGTGGGTCTCCCTTCACCACCTGGGTCAGCTGATCGAACACGCTGTTCCACTTGGGGTATGGGAAGCGCCCGGTTGCCAGCTCGTACTGACGGAAGAGACGGAGAACCATGAGGCGGTTAATATTGATATGAAAAGCAGTCGGTGGGAACACATTATCATCACAGCATAATTACCAGCGTAATTCCCAAACTCCAAACGTCCGAGCGCACGTCGTAGCCTTGCCTAGAAGCACTGGGGTCTATCCTTTCGGGCTGAACGAGAAAAAGAACAGAAATGAAAACAAGGGCAGGAATATTTTCCTTACTCACAGAGACATTTTATTCACAGTTGAATTTCTGAGCTTTGTTATAGAAAAGCTCTAAAAATATAGCCATATCTAATATAGCTTAACTTTCTTATATTACAGCAGTACTGATTACTTAGAAAGATCTTCTAGAACAGCAGCTCTGATTGTATTTCTGGCTAGAAGACAAAGAACGGGTTGACTAGTATAAAAGACTTAAGTTTTCCACTCCTTTCTTTTGGAAGGTCAGGAAAGTGACTGAGTATTTATTATAACTACATGCAAGTAAAAATGTGCTTTGCTGACAGGCGCACAACATTGAACGCATGTCATTGGTTAATCAGAAATATATGATCGTTGATAAATTGCTGTAGTGTAAGAGGAATAAAACATGTCAGGAAGCTCAGCATACAGTACCACACAGTTGCTGGCATTACTGATACACGTTCGTTCGTAATGACGGCATGAGTGATGATGTGACTCACAGCCATGTAAGGTCTGCATCCAGCATCTCTAGTCTTGGCTATAGAGTCAACAAGCTGGCCACTGATCCCAAAGTCGCACAGCTTTATGTTGCCATTTCTGTCCAGGAGAATGTTGGAGGGTTTGATGTCTACAAAATTATAAATATAAAACATGTTAAAGACTCGCTCTATAATAACAGGGAAAGATAAGAACACTTCCGTGCACTATAGTCTGCTTCTGAATCTGCACTTTTATCCATATGTTGGTTAATATATTAAACTCTCACTTTGTCAGTGCTTATTTGACAGCAGTTCGGTTAACTAATAGCATAGCGCCATCTAGTGGCACGTGGCACATAAACAGAGCTTTGCTGAATGCTTACTCGCATTATTTATTTATTCTCACGTTGCTTCAAAAGACATTTTTTAAAGAGACAAACAGCTATTCCTTTCTGTTATCCTTTCCTTGCACATCCTGTCTTCTAACTCAACGTTACACTTAAATTTTAACCACAGAGCCTTGAATTTATGCAATACATAAATAAGATGACCACAACTTAATGCGTATTAAAGTGGATTAAATGTAATATTGCACTTTAAAAGTTGCATATTTAGCGCTCACCTCTGTGGATTATTTTCAAGTTTTCTTTCAAGTGATTCAGTGCTTTCACAGTCTGCAATAAAATTGAGAGGGGGGAATTAAGCATCCTACAACGCTGGCAGCGACTTTTTTTTTTTTATATAAATAAATAAATAAATAAATAAATAAATAGATAGATAATAGGACGCACTCACCGCTAATGTAATTTTGCCTAATATTTCCTCTGGAATGACATCATCTAATGAGCAATATACATATTTGTAGAATTTGTCGAACGAGGTAGACATAAGTTCCATGCATATCCAGCAATCACCCTAAAATAAACAAAAAAAAAATTATTAAAAAAAAAAGGAAAACACAAATTTTAGAAAAAGCAAAAAGTTGTACTCATTATTATACATAGTAGGGCTTATGGAGCTTGACAAAATTCCCCCTGGTCACTGTGAACTCTGCGTAAACCGAATCCTGGGTTATCTTGTTTCACACTGATTATACTTGACCCCGGGTGAACAATTCATCTGATGGCTCACAGTACAATCCTAAACCCTGGATTATATGCATATTTGCACTGCCAACAACCAGGACTGAATAAATACAGCTTGCAACATTTAAATAACAGCTTGTCCTAGGCTTTTGCTTCAGCGAGAAAAAGGGCAGGCCAACTGTTGTACACCTGAGCAGGCATCAAATTGTATTGTTGGTCTTTATAAGTCTGCCATGCAGTTGTCTCATATTTCCGCCTCACCATGGCGTGCACTTCTGTGATGTTCAGCGTTTTTGCTGTCTGATGTTATAGCAGTTTCTGATTGGTTGTCCGTTACCAAGCGTCGAGTCGTAACATTCTGATACTGCAGCCTTTCACGCTACACGTTTGAAACCGCCATGTCGAGTTAAGTGGAGAGTTTCATAACCCTTGGTAAAAATTGTTGCTAAGCCTTCTTCTTTAAACAGGAATGTAACTTTTTAAGCGGATTTATATTTGTATATTTGTTTCTCAGGATGAGAGAGAACCCTGAGAGAGGGTTTATGTGGTATGCAAAGTTGCTCACATGCTGTGTGTATCCAAAATAAAAGCTGTTAACCAGGGTTCTGGCAAATTCTAATATGCTGCTGAGGAAGTGTTCAGTTGCTAAACGGAAAATATTCAAAAAAATACGAAATAAAAATATTAGTTTATATCAGGCCTGGCCAACCCGCGGCTCCCGAGCTGCATGCGGCTATTTGCCCGGACATTCATATTGAAGTTTGTATTTGTGTGTTTTTAATGTACGTGTTCGCTTCGTTTGATTTTAATACGGTATTTTTGTCAAACTGCATTCATAAATAGAAGGCGCTTTGATTAGTTCTGGCTGCAGCCGTAAATATACTGGGCAATTTAATACTGTACTGAGCTTGATGAATAAAATAAATTAAAAAATTCCAAGCTTTCAGTGAACACTAGAATTGAGGTTTTAAACATTATAGGAATGCTCCAGTATGTTATGAGTCACTTAGTACAGATTCTGAAGTACTTTCATTAAGAACGCACGTGATTTATGTTTCATCATCCAAGGTTTGTTTGTTTGGTTTTTTTTTATCCTCTGTGCTTTACAAAAGTTTACATCTGCGTTGGTTTCTGGTTATTATTCCTACAGAGAGAAACACAATCGTCCTTTGCATTTGCGGACATTTTCGTATGTTTCACGATCGTTTAAATCGGCCCTTATGAAAACTAGAAAGTTTATTTATTTGTTGCTTAATGCCATATTAGCAGCAGTGACTATATTCATTTAAACATCAAAATTAGATATAAAAAAGATAATAACAGTAGTGATAAAAAATATTAATAATAATAATAATAATAATAATAATAATAATAATAATAATAATAATAATAATATTTGTATAGCAAAAGTAGCAATAATGATAACATTTCTATTCAATCTTAAATTTAAGTCAACCAAGAAAGTTAAACTCACCTCTCGGAACAGAGCCCCATAAAACTGAACGATATAGGGACAGTCGCTACTCCTCATAACCACATCTAAATCCATCAGCAGCTGCTTCTGCTCTTTTTCATCAACAGTGGAACGAATCCTCTGCAAAAAACAAACACAACAGTCATGCAACACACAAACCTTATTCTTTCCTTAGAGTATTCCTTTCAGGTTTCTGAGTTTCTTTAAAATGTCCATACAATGAATTTAGTAAACAGTGTATTGGGTCCTACCTTAACAGCCATTATCTGACCACTGGGCTTATGAACCATCTTGTTGACCGAGCCATAGGCTCCTCGCCCAATCTCGCCCAGGTCTTTCAGGTCTTCGGCAGTAAAGTCCCAGTGCTGCTCGGGAGAAATCTTCAGCTTCCCACAGGACTCGATACTGTGATTGCGCAGCCTTTCTCTGAATACACACACAAAAATAAATAAATAATTAAATAAATAAATACGTGCATTTGTTGCAGCGGAAAACGTCCATCAAACTGGAAAATGGATTCTTCCTCACTTACATGTGTGGGTTATGGAAGGAAGGGTTGGCTGATGCGATGGGGAGTCTTGCATTCGGTTTAATCGGAGGATTTGCAAAGTTTAACTTCAGTGCTTTGCGTTTACCTGGGAACAAGAACCATTTGTGCTTTGCATTAACAAACAATCTGTATCCTCTGCATAGAAAGAAAGAAGCTTTGACTCTAGACTCCTAAATCCAATCCTTGACTACGGCCAAGACCTCTATGTCAGGAAGAAGTTTGATAGAAAGAGCACAATACACAAGACACATAATTAAACATGACCTAAATTGCTGTTTTCCAGGTTAGCTTCCAAACAAATCATTAAATCACTTGATACAGATTTGTTCTAATCTTTGTTAACTGGAATGGAAAAATCCTGATTTTCTTCATCTTTAAGTTAACTCTCAAATCCTGCTTTCTGGACTGGACACCAGATTCATCTTGCCTCACACTTGCACCTATTATTCGTGCACAATCTCCACAGTGTTGTTTCTCCTACATAATAAGCACACAAGTTAGTTGGCTAGAAGCTCTGACAGTATGCTTACCTTTTTAACACAAAGCAGATGACTTACATGAAGACTCCATATTTTGCATTATAAAAGACCTACACTGCTTATAAAAGGTGTAATAACAGAATAATAAGAAAACAAAATAACGGTTAAACAGTGGCGCAAAAAAAAGGGACACTTACTTTGAGGAGCACCAGACAGATTTATCTGAAACCCTGTAGCAGAAATTGATGCCAAAACATTAGAAAAAGGTTTTTTTTTTTAAAAAAAACTGCAGGCATGATTTATATAGCAAACCACTGGAGAGAAGCGTGAACAGCTTTTTTCCTCTCAAAATGTAAAAATATTCAGAAAACGAGGAAATTCTTGACCTCGATTTTACGAAAACGGCTCGAGAAGCATTTAACAAAATATTCAACATTTTTTTAAATATAAATTTAGACATACTTGGCAAACTTTTTAAAATCCCTGCTCTTATTGTGGACGCTTGTGAGGCCACTGATGCCCCAATGACGAGTCAAGATTCAGGTACGCAATACTAGACTTCTATTTTTGCCACATGCCTACAGATGCTTCTACAAACATTTTTTTTTTCCAAAATTAAAAAAACCTTTCATGTAATGTTGGTGTGACCCATACTGTTTAAATTTTTTTTTTTTTTACCTGTTTCATTCTGACATCTCCAGCAAGTGTTGGACTCTGTGGAGAGAAAACTGCATTATACATCATTTAAAGAAAAATTTCCAACTTGAAAATATTTCGTGGATAAAATACCCTTTTGACATATGAAAATAAATTATTACAGAATAATAAACACTCCAGTCTTCAGTAACCTCTGTACTCCTATTGACATTAAAATTCACTATAGCACTCATTGCAAAGCTGTTAATAAAGCACTGTTGGAATGAAATCCCATGTAATATATTTTAAACATGATACTAGACCTAATACCTACAGCATATTTGTCATAAACTAATCAAGTAACATCATGTTAGCAGAAGCTAAAGTAAAAAAAAATCTCAAGTTGACCTTTACTTGCATTAACATGCATAACAAGTCAACACAAACTCACTCGACTGCTTGATTTAAGGAATAAAACATGATGGTGCATGTAAGAAAACATTCCATGACAGATTGCAGTGTTGTTGTTCAGAATGTAGTTATTATTAGCACCCCAGTGTTGATTAGTATATTATTGACCCATTATGTTTTATTCCTCTTTAACCAAATTGATTGGCAGAAAATTTATTTTATTTTTTTTTACTATTAACGGAATTATAGTAAAATGTGTAGAAAAATATACTGTTTCTTGCCGTTAATTTGATTTTTCTCTCAAATGCATCCACCTTTTTTGCACTCTGGACTGCTACTTTAACTCTGGACTTGCACAGCACAGTACCACTTTATACCGACACACACCATATACAGTACACACCATACTGCACACGGACACTTTAAGGACAATAATTAAAAACCACACGCATTTATGTATATACATTATTTTTCACTTATCTTTTCATATTTTATACAGTTTATTTTGTATATAGTTTATACTTTTTTATTTAAATGCCTCCTTTTAGTTATATTTTTTTTTATCCCAAATTGCATGCCTTATGTTTGAATACCGGACAGATGCAAAAAGCATTTCATGTCCGGTATTCGTAACAGCATGTCATACTTTGTATGTATGTGTATGTGACACGTAATAAAATTTGATCTGATTTGAATTTGAAGAAACTGGAAAGCGAGGCGGTGCGACAACCTAAACTCCTTTAGAAAAGCTTTAACTTATCTCTTTTTATTTATTTATGTGCCTTGTTTGCTATAATAATCACAAGCCCTCGTGATTGAGTTATAACTTTAAATGAATAACATACTAGAACAAGCCCATTCATATAAACCTGTGGTTTGGATTAGAGCCAACACTATTGTCAGAACTGCTGTTGTAGAAAATTAATCAACAATTAAAGTCACAAAGCCAGCAACTATAATTATCATTAGGCACAACGCCAGAAATCACCTGTTAGTGTTAAGTGTTGTGCTGACAAGTCACTGAATCTTGTGTGTGTTGAATGCTGCACACTAAGACAGACGATGTTAACATTTCATAACATACAGGCGTCCAGGTAGCTAGCTAGCTGGAACGTTAGCTTAGCAAATGCTAAGCTCGAAGAACAGCGAATAAGCCCTGATTAGCCAAAACACAGACTAAGCTAAGATGGTCTGATAAACTGGTACACCATCTTTACCAACTGGTAAATTATCTCCCATTATCCTAATTACCTGAATAAATTGAATTACAAATGTTTGAGATGACCTAAATGGGCCTAAGGTGTGTTGTTTTCTTAAAAACTTAAAGGTTTTTGAGATAATGACAAACCTAAGCCTTAGAAACTCGTGAAAATGAACTTGACCGATATATAAATACATATAAAAGAGAATACGGGTTTTTTGTTCCGTGAATACAAGCCACAGACAGCTTTGTTCTAAAATATTCCCCGACATTAGCACAGACTTGTGATATACTTTGTTCACTTGCTGTCAGGAAGCGAAGTAGAACCTCCTAAACCCAATAAATCACTAAGGTGAAAGCAGTGCTGTTCCTGTTCTAACAGAACTGCTGTATTTCTGACAAACTTAACTAAAACTTGATTTCTTTAAATAAATACAACCCATGTTTATGGATATATTCACGGCGTTCGGTGCAGTGTTTACGCAGTTAGCCAGCTAGCTTTCATCAACGAAAGGCCAAAAAAAATCACTGACTGTACACTTGTTAATCCGTAACAACTACGACAGATTTGGTGTTGTGTTTCTACTCATATCGGCTAAGAGCATGTACCACCACCTGAGACGTTTTTGTGTTAAATAAACTAGGTGGCAAGCGTTAAACGCTACGACTTAAGGCCCAAACATTTAGCCAACTAGCTAAACGAGATACGATAAGCTAACATTAGCAATAACTGTGTGCTATAGACGCAGTGACAGCAGCCAACCGTGATTATGCAAGCGATACGGAAACTGTTATATTATGCTACTTAGGTAAGTTATTAAACACCGTGTCCTTACCCTGCACACTGCTCATGGGGGTTAGGTGTTGAGTCTGCATTTGGTGATGCTGCAATGGGGATCCTGTCGCGCTCATGCTATTGCATGAAGTTGGAGAGTTCGTGCTAGGACTGGGAGTCGCCATTGCTCACAGAGTGAGTGAGTGAGAGAGAGTGTGTGTGAGTGAGAGAGAGAGAGAGAGAGAGAGAGAGAGAGAGAGAGAGAGAGAGAGAGAGAGAGAGCGAAGCGAGCAGAACCGCAAAAAAAAAAAAAAAAAGAGAGAGAGGATGGCAGCGATATTCCAAACAGGTGTACAGAGACAGATCTCGCATAAATCAGCACATCGTTCGCATAAGAGTAGGACAGAAGGTTAAACCTGCTCCATTACAGCTGCTTGTCTTGCTAATGATAAGTGCAGTGGGCAGAGAGAGCGACACAACACGACATATCCGAGACGGAGAAACGCCACTTCATAATAAAGGTCTGAACTGCCCTATAAGCCTTCCACTATAATTTGGACATGTTCTTATTCACAAAATTATTATGTTCAACAATCGCTTTATCCTAATCACGAACACTAGGCTTGGGTTGGGAATATACACTTTGGCTAAAGGTTTGTGGACACCTGAGCTTCAGACTAATATGTGTTTTTTTGTTGTTGTTGTTTTTAAACACTGCATTCCAGATTTTGTCCCATTTTGTTTGTTTCCTCCACTCTTAAGGGAAGGCTTTGGTGGCTGTGGGGATTTGTGTTCATTCAACCACAAAGGGCATTAGTGAGGTCTGATGATGAATTAAAAGTCTGGGGTGCGGTCGGTGTTCCAGTTCATCCCAAAGGTGTTTATCTAGGTTGAAAACAGGGCTCTGTGCAGGACACTCGAGTACTTCCACACCAACCGTAGCACGTCATGTCGTCATAAACCTAGCTTTGTGCACAGGAGTGCACGTTGGACTTTATGTGGCTAGGATGACTTACTTTCAATCCTTAGCTCTGTGTTGTTCTATGAAGCTCTGTTTTGTTTTCTGTAGGTCTGTTTTATCTAAAGTGGCGCCACAAATATTTGGTTTCTCCTTCGTACTTGGCTGAAGACCTGAACAGGTTCTACTGCAGGTTTGAAAAACAAAAGCACACCTTACACCTGCTCTGACTATCTTACAACACCCTCCCCCTGCCTCCCCCCACTGTACTCAAGATCGGTGGAGATGATGTACGCAAGTCTTCAGCAAACAGGAGATAAGGAAAGCCGAAGACCCAGATGGTGTCTCTCCAGCCTGCCTCAAAGCTTGGACTGTCCAGTTATCATTCAGCTTCACATTGATATTCAACAGATCACTGGAGCTGTGCAAAGTCCCTACCTGCTTTAAATGCTCCACCATCATCCCTGTAGCCAAGAAACCAAAAATCACAGGAGTAAATGACTACAGATCCATTGCTTTAACATCTATGGTCATGAAGTCATTTGAGAGGCTGGTGTTTGCTTACCAAGCAAACAGGTCTGTGGATGATGTAGTCAATATTGGACTGGACTACAACCTCCAACATCTGGACAAGCCAGAGACTTATGGAAGGATCCTGTTTGTGGACTTCAGCTCCACCTTCAGCTCTACCAACATTATCATTCCAGGTAGCTTCCTGAATAAACTGACACAGCTCTCTGTAACCCATCTTCATCTGTCAGTGTATCACCAGCTTCCTGACAGACAGTTCATTTGCATATGACACTACAGTCATCGGTCTCATCCAGGACAGAGATGAGTATGCTTACAGATAAGAGGTTGAGCAGCAGGCTGTCTGGTGCAGTTCAGACAAAATGGAGCCGAACATGCTCAAAACAGTGGAGATGATAGTAGACATCAGGAGAAACCCCCCTGCCCTCCCCACACTCACCATCATGGACAGCACTGTGGCTGCTGTGGAGTCATTCAAATTCATCCAGGATCTGACGTTGGACATTCAAATTGACTCCATTGTGAAAAAGGGCCCAACAAAGGTTGTACTTCCCTCGTTAACTGAAAAAGTTCAACCTGCCACAGACAACCTGCTCAGGACTTGTACTACTCTAGAGTGAAGAAACGAGCAGGTAACATCACCCCCTCTCACCC
Organism: Tachysurus fulvidraco; assembly: GCF_022655615.1. NCBI lineage: Eukaryota > Metazoa > Chordata > Actinopteri > Siluriformes > Bagridae > Tachysurus > Tachysurus fulvidraco. The sequence goes on along the minus strand of NC_062525.1, from coordinate 13,814,708 downwards.
TGGCCACAACCTGTTTGGACTTCTTCCTTCAGGAAGACGCTACAGATCTCTGTGCACTAGAACATCTAGGCACAAAAACAGTTTTTTCCTCCCATGCCATATCTTAAACAGCTAATACAGGGATTATTACCTGTGTTCTGTAAATCATTCTCCATTTATAATTACTGCTTCTTTCTCAAGTACTATGTAAATCCTTACTATATAAATGTTTACTGTTCTCATGCCAGATATGTACAGTATGTATGTATGTCTGTATGTATGTACCAAGAGTACCTTAAAAACCACAAATTCCTTGTGCGTCTGTGTACATTTGGCGTATAAACCTGATTCTGATTTTGATTCTGATGTTGTTTTATGTAGCACCATGGTCTTGGAGGAACAATGTTTAATTTCACTATGTACTGCATCAGCTATATATGGTTAAAATGACAATAAAAGCTTCTCGACTTGACTTGCTTAGCTCCAGTGAAGGGAAATTGCAATACTCAGACCTGTACGATTTTGTGCTTTGAACTTTGTGACAAACGTTTAGATGGTCAGGTGTCCACAAGCTTGTGGCCATATCTCCACCTTTTGGGATATAGAAGGAAACTGAGGAGAGAAGACGCACATAGATGCAAGACTTGTATAGAGTCTAACTAAGCTCAGGATCGAACCAAGTATCCCAAAGTGGCTGTGCTACTTGCTGTGTTGCTGTGCCACTCTTGACATTTTATAGAATATACACTTTAGAAAACTACAGGCTTTCCTGCACCTAACTATGTTTCTCTTTTGTTTGTATCTCAATGACAAGTCAGATTATAGTGTTTTAGACAGATTATCAGTATAACTTAAATTAATTAGCTTGTCTCACAGCAGTTTCCTGTGGTGTACAAAGAATAAAACATTTGAGTAAAATGTGCCCCTTTATCATTTTCCTATACATTACAATCTGTTGTGTTTTATTACTTATAGAATTTATGGTTACCCCAAAAATTGGGGTTACCCTAAAAATATTTGCATTTAAAGATTTCTTTGTAGTTCTATAGACAGATTTTTATGTCAATGTTAAACCGAATCTACTTATTCAAAACAATAGAAAAAATCTATTAAAATTTCCAACGTCAGCTAATTGCTAAACTGGTTCCTTACCTTGTGATCATGCCAGGCAGTAGTAACAGTCATATGACTTCTTGACAGTCACTTTCAGTTGTGGCCACAATTTCATCAGAACTGTTTCATTTTTCTACAGAATGTCTTTATGGTTCTTCTGACTCATACTGCTCTGACTTTAAATCTAAAAGTGACACAGCCAAGTACAATTAATTGGAATACAGCAACAGCACAGTGGATCATAAAAACATGTACAGCAATGTCAGTGGAACAGGGGGGATGTTATGGACAGTCAGATTTGAGTGAGCTACTGTATAAGTACAATATTACACTTTTATTCATGAGTATCGTTTCTTTACAGACGCTTGGTATACAAAAAGTGGGAGTGTACGAGTTTAAGTTTATTCTGCATTTAATCAAACAATAAAAATTGAACTGAAATAATTGTTTAAATAAACTTAGATATGTTCTGTGAGAGGAAGTGGTGGTAGTGGCTCGCATCCTCTATGCTCAAGTTTCCTACCCCAGTCCAAAGACATACATTGTTGGCTGATCTCTAAAATTGTCTGTCGCATATGAAAGTGCGTGTTTGAGCCCTGCAACGGATTGGCACTCCATCCACAGTGGTCCACCTTGTAATCTAAGGATTCCCTGGGATAGGCTTCAGTGGCCCTGTGTAGGATAAGCAGTACAGGAAATGGATGGGTGTTCTGTGACATGCACCAGACAAATGTGTAAATAATACTTCTAAAACGTTACAGATGTGAACAGAGGTTATTAGAATGGCAAGCATGTCCTTGAATATTTGTACAAACAATGTTTATTTTAAGCACTTCTTTTATTATTATTTTCTTCTAATGCCTTCTGGGTAAATTTTGCTCTTGATACTGTATCTACAATTTTCTCAATACCAGTGCCATTTAATAAAAAATAACTTGGAATAAAAAGTATTGGAAGAACAAAGACTATGCATTAAGAACAACTCTGCAAGGTACATGATGGTGCAATAGATGAGGGCATGTTAAAACAGTATTAGAACTATAGCTGGCTACAACCAGCATAGTTTAAAGTGATCTGAGAGATTAGCAGTAAACCTGCACCAGCTGATGAAAGGGGTTATAACGGGGCTTTAATATTTCCAAGAGATCAGCATGATATTTTAGAGCTGGGGCTTTGGCAAAAGATATACTTTATAGGCAAGAGCAGGATGCCAGAGTAAACAAAATAATAGCAGAGTACAGTAATGTGATCTGACATTCACAATCTCTTTGTCACATCCTGGCACTGCACTAGTCTAGCTTTTAATATAGACAGTATAATGCACTTGTTTGTCAGTGCAGAGTTTCAACATTAAATAAAACGATCAACTGAAGCAGTATCCTATTCTGTAGTTAGTCAAAAATCGATAGTGGGTCAATTGTGGGTCAAACAGAGCAGGTTTTTGCAAGATTGGAGTGCTTTTGAAGCTGCTGCCAACATTCTGGACAAGCTCACTGACACTATAACTTCATATATCAGTTTCTGTGAAGACATATGCATCAGAAGTTATCTAATATTCAACAATGATAAGCCATGGTTTACTGCAAAACTAAGGTCAAAAGTCAGGCTAAATAGGATGCCTACAGAAATGGAGACAGGATCTTGTACAATCAGGCCAAGAACACACTGAATAAGGAGATAAGCGCGGCTAAGAGGAGCTACACTAAAATGTTGAAGGTTTATTTCACCTCTAACAACTCAGCTTCAGTCTGGAAAGAACTCCATCACCAAATACAAGACACCATCCCCCAGCACTGTGGCAAATCAACATCTTGCTGAAGATCTGAATGAGTTTTATTGTAGATTCGAAATCCCCCACACCCGTTCAGATCATCTCGTTACACAACCTTTAACATCTCCAGGAACAAGTTGTTTAAAAAACTGGTTCTGGTTTATCTGAAATACTTCACTGGACACTTACTGAACCAGCTGCAGTTTGCTTATTGAGCAAACAGGTCCATGTATGATGCAGTAAACAGGATTTATGCGAGGATCCTGTATGTAGATTTCAGCCTTCAACACCATCGTTCCAACACGCCTCCTGACCAAACAAACCCAGCTATCTGTTCCTAACTCTATCTGTCAGTGGATCACCAGTCTTCTTACAGATAGGCAGCAGCTAGTGAGACTGGGAAAATTCATGTCAAACGGCCACTCAACCTCAAGGTTGTGTTCTCTCCCCACTGCTTTCTCCCTGTACACCCACTGACTGCACCTCTAATGACCCCTCTGTCAGTAAAGGCATTCAAGTTCCCAGGCTCTACCATCTCCCAGGACCTAAAGTGGGACACTCACATCAACACCACTGTAAAAAAAAAAAGACACACCAAAGGATGTACTTTCTTTGCCAGTTGAGGAAATTTTAACCTGCCACAGGAGCTGCTGAAACAGTTCTATCCAGCCATCATGGAGTCTGTTCTGTGCACAGCAGTAACTGTCTGGTTTGGCTCACCAACAAAATCAGACATCAGAAGACTACAGAGAAAGGTTCGGACTGCCGAAAAGGATTAATGTTGCTCCCCTACCCACCCTTCAAGAACTGTATATATCCAGAATGAGGAAAAGAGCTCATAAAATCACTCTGGATCCCTCACATCCAAGTCATCCACTTTTTAAACTTTTAATATTTGGCCAACGATAAAGAGCCCCAAATACCAGCACAACCAGGCACAAGAACAGTTTCTTTCCCCAGGCAATCAACCTCATGAACCGTTAAATGTTCTCACCATTATGCAATAACCATACAATTATTTATTAAAATCTCTATCCTATTACATCCCTGCACCTCATTCTATACAATTCCATTCTACCATCTATAGCACATCTGTACATACAATTTATTGATTTTATAATTAATTTTTTAAGTTTTTACATATGTGTATTTTTTTTGGTAATCTCATCTTGTTGTCTCTGTGTACTAGAAGCGTATGACACTAAAACAAATTCCTTGTATGCGCAAGCATACTTGGCAATAAAGCTCATTCTGATTCTGATTGTTGTGGTATAAGAGGAATAAATAATTACACACATTTACATCATTTAGCAGACGCCCTTATCCAGAGTGACTTACATTTTATCTCATTTTTATACAACTGAGCAATTGAGGGTTAAGGGCCTTTCTCAGGGGCCCAGCATTGGCACCTTGGTGGACATAGGTATCAAACTCACAACCTTCCAATTGGTAGTCCAACACCTCAACCACTAGGCTACCACATCCCTACACACCTCAGACTGTTTTATTCTTAAAGCTGCTTGAGTAAATTGTGAACTTGTGACTCTGCTCATTTAATTATAGCATTAATGCTAAAGGTTGCTATAGAAAATAACAAGATGTGTCATCAGAAAATAAAATAAACTCATGTAGACCATTTTTAAATTATTAAAATATTACATTTGATTATTTTATTCTCATCATTCATTATTCACACTTACAAAAAATATAAATAGCAAAATAAAATTTTGCACATTGAGTATTTCAACATGCAACATTCTGCAACAAGTTTATGGTTCTGATTTTATTGTTGTTGTTTTTCCCCCCATTAAAACCTGATTTTATAAATGACAATGTTAATTGTGTTTTGATGTGTTTAGGATCCCAGTGACCCCAGTGTTGTATGAAAAAGACCTGCAGAGATATACCATTTTTTCTTCCAGTGATTATATATCAGTCTATTCCACTATAGCAGACACTTCAGCAGATTGTACACTGAAGTAATGTATTATTTCACACTATCTTATATTTTTAATGATCAAAAAGGCAAAATGTGATGTAAATTACCATAATTTACTAACTAACAGGAATATGCCAGTCACTGGGCTGTATGTGAAAATCTTTAGATTACTTTACTAAAAAAAACTTTAGAGATTAGGATGTTTTTGTTATTTTGGAAAAGGAAGTTAGAGTTAGTGTGACATTAATAAATCTAAATAGACTGTTAAGCAGCCAAAATACATGTACAATGTATTTCTATGTATCTCCAATGTATATGAAGCTGACACACAGACACACACAAACACACAATCCCTTAGACCTGAAAGACACTGAGACAAAATATGTAGACATTTACATTACATCAAAATTCCCACCCCAACTAACAGCTGGTTTTTAGCCCAGACCGGATAGATGGATGTAATGCTCAAGTAAGTGGATTTTAACTACCATAGATACTTTCTCTTCTCTATTTAAGGCTTCACAAAGGCCTGACCAGCTGTTCCAAGAAATATCTTATAAGTCTCTGTTTTAATTAATTTCACATCAAATGACACATATATACCTGGACATATGGACCTGTAAATTCCTGACAGAATTATCTGCCCAATTTACGCTGTCATCTCTATAGGACATGTGATGTATAACTCAAAATCTGGCTTTGGTTTCTGACACGTTCGGCAGCATATATCATGGGGCTTGGAAGCATTATTTTTTCCCACACTGAGCCAACCTGTAACTCAGGTGGAGATACAGAATGGGATTATTTTCCATTTTAAGATTAGAAGGAATCTAAGCTACCTACAGTAACTGAGCAACATGGGTCTGTTATACTTCAGAAATACAAGGAAAAAAACACTCTCAGAGGAGGATCATCTCAGGCACATTTCCATAACCTCAGAAGAAGAAATAGTTTGTATGCTTGTCATTATCACAGCAGAGAGCTGTGGTCATTTTACTCTTAACACCAGACATTTTTTAAACCCTAACTTAAATATTGGATACAGAAACATACTTCTGATATTTTAAATCTAATCGATCTTCATCATCGATACCAAAGCTTCCTGTTCTTAATTCTCCCTTTACCTCTGAGGATCATCTTGTCCTCATACACACAAACAGTGCAGAATGCATCACCGCCTGGTGGTGTCTCAATAACGCCTTCCAGCGTGAGGTGATGAATACCGGCTGTATCTATGCAATAACCTCCATCGTGGTCGTGTCCAGCCATGAAACACACCACGCTCTTGTGAGACTGCAGAAGAGAAAGGACGTCATCAAAGTTCCATGCCAGACATATGGAGGAAGTGGACAAGGGATGAACAGGAACATGACCTGCAAAAAATATATCCATTTTATATGAGTAAATTTCCAGTCGATCTTCGTGCTAGTTTCACATCTTTAGTGGGTGTAGAATATAAGACATCATATTTCTGTAAGTTAGATTCAGCAACATGTGGTCAAGTGTGTTCACAGCAGAAATTCGAGCAGTTTAATCAGTCAAGTGCTGCACTTCTATTATCATACCCAAGCCGAGCAAGGTGTCTAGATATTTATAGAGCCACATACTTCAATACAGACTAAAAACAGGTGAAGAAACCTCACTCTTTTTTTGAAGAGTGTTCATGTTCATGAAAAGAGCTGTGTTTAGATTCAGTTTTCCTAAAAACCTTATGACTAAATACAGATTTACGCGGTTAAAAACCTTTTTATTTTTAAGTATCCGCAGGAAAAAAACAGGTTTCTCAAAGGGTTACAAGTATTAAAGTCCAGCAAAATATGTTTAAAAAAGTCATTCTTAGATTCAACAGCGAAAAAAAGAAAGAAAGAAAGAAAGAAAGAAAGAAAGAAAAATTAAGAAATTAAAGAAAGAAAGAAAGAAAGAAAGAAAGATTAAGAAATTAAGAAAGAAAGAAAGAAAGAAAGAAAGAAAGAAAGAAAGAAAGAAAGAAAGAAAGAAAGAAAGAATGAATGACAATTTGAATGAATTTCATCACAGACTCCGAAATCCACCAATCACAGGCCTTTCCCAAAGAATTCTCTATAAAGGTATATGTGGGTATGTTGGTCACTAGTAGCAAACATAAATTAAAGTAATTAATTCACTTTAGGATGTCATAACCTTTTAGTGACTATATTTGTCTTCAAACACCATTATGCCACAATGTTCAGAAGCAGTTTGAATAGCCAATCAGATTGCAGCCTTCATGATTCTGAAGTCGGTGGCTTGGGTTCTTGGATGGAAGATCTACAGTAAAGCCTGACTATATGTAAAGAGTGTTTGTAAAAACAATGGAAAAGAAGCTTGTCAAAACTTTCCGATGAGGTAGAGATTTTTTTTAAAAATTCTATTTATATTGTTTTTGTATGGACAGAAAGAAGGCATGTTTTTGTGTTCGCCGATGGCATCGCACCAACCTGAGCGTGACCACTGTGGTTTCTGCATGTGTTATTCATTTAGAAGAACTTTATTTGTTATGGCTGCTATCCAGGAAATTGCTTTTTAGTCTTTTTAGTCTATTAATGAACATATGAATAAGCTCTTCAGAAATGATGTGTAAACAGCTCTTGAGGTTAAAACAAGCAATAACTTTAAGGACTACAGAAATAGGTTGGTCTGCTGGAGCTACAGTGGTGGCTCAAGTGGTTAAGGCTCTGGATTGTTGTTCAGAAGGTCGCTGTTCAAGCCAGAGTTGGGCAATTGAGCAAGGCTTCGATTTTATTTCATTTCATTTCATACAAATGAACTGAAATTCTCAGAAATCAAAGGCTAAAAATTCAGATAGACAGATAAAAACTACATTCCTGCCTCTAGTGAACACCCTAGCACACTTTGTTGAGAAAACTCCTTTCTATTTAAACAATTTCTTCAAGGATTTCCCTTCAAAAGTAATAGAACATGTAAAGGCTATACTTACTCACAACCGTGACCTTTTCTCCTTTCTCATCAGCACTGGTCAACACTCTATCCAGCCAGTCGACCTGACCTTGACTGAATCCTCCGTTGAACTTCACAAACCTTTCATCCAAAGGATATATGCCTGCAAAACGAACGTGCTTCTTAAGTCACAAAGCTTTTTCAGACACCATCAAACATCAGTTAATATCAGTAATCAGTGAATATGGGTGTTTGCCAAAAGCAGTAAATGTAAAATATATGCTTTATAATCTTTGCATTGCAACTTTGGAGTTAATTAACTATCAATGAGCCAAGACAGTTGTGCTCCGGACATACAGTACAGGATCACATTTCACTTCATTAATCATGCTCAGAAGCTCAACTAACAACATCTTTTAATAACTGGTAGGTGTCAACTGGGTATATAACATTAAATGTAATGAAATCCAGCATGACTGGGCAAATCTAGTTTTTAGCCTCTTTCCTCTCTTGTTAAATTGCATGAACAGGAGAAAACAAAAGGTTTTAATATCAGGATCTGCAGACAGTTGGTAAGTAAAAAGAGGAAATAGCCAGCAGGCCCTTCTGCTATGACTGTGCTGTTTAAACCACATCTCAAAACCATCCTAGGTGTGTTACAGAAGCGTGATGTGTTTGTTTGTCACTATAACGTGCCTGCTGTAAATACCATGAAGAGGATCCTGAATAATTTAGAAGGCTTTAGAAGGAACATACAGTATGTAATTGTTAGTTTATAGTAGTTAGTTAGTTAGTGCCACAATGGGGGAAATTTCTCTGTTACAGCAGCAAATGTCAGTCAATAAGCTTTCAGGAGGCACAAAAGAAAAACATTCCCCTACATGCTTCCTACAGATTCATATGAAACTGTCAAGCATTTGAAAGTCAAAGATACATATTAATGGTAAGAAGGTACACACATTAATGGTAGAAATGGTTACAAATGACCCTACTAACAATGAAACATTGTTTCGAGATTCAAGTTCAAATTCAAATTTCGACAATGCCACATCTACTATCTAGGTGGAGATGTATGAGGAAGAGGGAAGATCGCATGAACCATGTGCTGGCCTTCATCCTTCCCTGTTGGTAGCTATTTTATAGAAACCGTATGTAGTAGGGGGAATAGACAAATTATCCAATTCTGAGATAATTAAATAAAGAAAGCAAACTAAGAAAGAAAGAAAGAAAGAAAGAAAGAAAGAAAGAAAGAAAGAAAGAAAGAATAAGAAATTAAGAAAGAAAGAATAAGAAATTAAGAAAGAAAGAAATTAAGAAAGAAAGAAAGAAAGAAAGAAAGAAAGAAAGAAAGAAAGAAAGAAAGAAAGAAAGAAAGAAAGAAAGACCATACTACCAAAACAGCCTTCTTCCACCTTAGAAACATTGCCAAGCTGAGAAACATCCTGTCTGTATCTGATGCTGAGAAGCTAGTCCATGCCTTCATGACCTCTAGACTGGACTATTGTAATGCATTACTAGGTGGTTGTCCTGCATCTTTAATAAATAGGTTACAGTTAGTCCAAAATGCAGCTGCCAGAGTTCTCACTAGGACAAGAAAGTATGACCATATAACCCCAATTTTATCATCTCTTCACTGGCTACCTGTTAGGTATAGAATTGACTACAAACTGCTGCTACTTACATACAAGGCTCTTAATGGTTTAGCTCCCATGTATCTAACTAGTCTTCTAACACGTTACAATCCTTCACGCTCTCTGAGATCACAAAACTCAGGACTTTTGGTAGTTCCCAGAATATCTAAGTCTACTAAAGGTGGTAGAGCGTTTTCTTATTTAGCTCCCAAACTTTGGAATAGTCTTCCTGATAGTGTTCGGGGCGCAGACACACTTTCCCAGTTTAAATGTAGATTAAAAACTCATCTCTTTAGTCAGGCGTACACATAATACATCCCATAATATCATGCACCAGTACATCAGACCAGCACATTTTTATGAACAGCAGATGTGTTAATCCCTTTCCACTGCTTCTCTCTTTGTACCTATCCCGAGGCATCCAGACACTGTACCAGCTCCCAACGTCCTCTGTGGGACGAAGCCTTTGGACGTCCACTGAACCGAGGCCGACTCTAAGAATCCTGAGACATCTCCAGTTAGACTCTGTGGTACTCAGGAGATCAGAAGTCCTTGAACCTCACACCAATACAACATTTAACTGACTGTATATTACAATCACACCCCCAGTGTCACCCATATGAGGATGGGTTTCCCCTTGAGTCCGGTTCCTATCAAGGTTTCTTCCTTTACCAATTCAAGGGAGTTTTTCCTTGCCACTGCTGCCTGAGTCACCTCAGACTTGCTCATAGGGGAATAAATACATACACACTGTGAACTATATACATCTAATAATAATCTAGAATTTTTATTCTGTTAATTCTTATTTCTTTTATTATTCGTTAATTCCTTTATCATTAATTATGTTTACCTTCTGCTCTGTGTTTATGTTCTGTAAAGCTGCTTTGAGACAATGTCTATTGTAAAAAGCGCTATACAAATAAACTTGAATTGAATTGAAAGAAAGAAAGAAAGCAAGCAATCAAGCAAGAAAGCAAGCAAGCAAGCAAGAAAGAAAGAAAGAAAGAATAAGAAATTAAGAAAGAAAGAAAGAAAGAAAGAAAGAAAGAAAGAAAGAAAAAATAAGAAATTAAGAAAGCAAGAAAGAAAAATTAAGAAAGCAAGAAGAAAAAAAAAGAAAGAAAGAAAGAAAGAAAGAAAGAAAGAAAGAAAGAAAGAAAGAAAGAAAGAAAGAAGGGACTGTTTTTAAGGCTCCAGCTTCTATCACAGGATCATCCCTAGAGCAGATTCAGGTACCTGCAGGCTGATTTAGTTCCTCATTAGGATTGTGTGACTTTATGATGTCCAACGACTGACTGTACTTCTCACACGATTCCTCTCGGCCAATGATACTCAGATCGTAAGCGTCCAGGACCACAAATCTGAAGTTGGGAGCTGGGCTGAAGTGGTAAGCGTAGACCAAATCCATCCTATCATCTATCTCCTCATCCACCTTGACCTCACTGTTAAGATCAGAGGAGAACAGGTCACTCCTGGAGAAGTTGTAGAACTCATGGTTGCCCCACACATGATGGACCTGAGCAGAGCAGCTCCTGAATTCATCCATCACTGTTTTCAGGGCTTTATCTGATGCACCATTCTTGCTGTTGAAGCCGTCAATGATGTCTCCAAGCTGCAGGATGAAGCTGGGCTTCACATCCTCTTCATTCCAGCTCCTGATGGCATTTCTCAACAGTTGTAGACTGTTTCTGTAATAACGCTTCCGGGTTCTGCGATAATTATAACCGTCCTTTAAATCTGCGTACTGAATATCAGCAATCACGCCGAAGGTGAACAAAGGAGCCTCGATCTTCTCCATCTGAGCCTCGATCTTGTCCATCTGAGCCTCGATCTTCTCCATCTGATCTCTTAGTGTTAAGATAACAACAGGGAAAAAAGTGCAGCAATGTGGATATGATCATGTGGAAAATAACGCGCTGGCTATACTGATGTCTGTAAATGTCTCTAAACCTGTCCTGTTGTATACATGTCTTTATTTACACGGCAACTACACTGTAATAGGCTGTAAGAATAAAGACATGTTTCTGTTTATGTTTCATCTGACACTTGTAATGACAGCTTCAGTTTCTTCTTCTTCTTCTCCTTCCTAGAGTTACCTGCGCTATCAGCACAACACTGCCACCTACTGGTGCAGGAAACTAGGGCGCCTCGATCAGCTCTAGTTTGGTCACTGATGACTCAAAAACCCAAACATACCAAATATTTATGTTTTATACGTCATATTAATTTGGTAGCTTAATCACATATTTTTATCATGGCATGTCAAGCAGGATGGTAGAAACTCAAACAACCCATAGACTTTCAAATAAATGAAAAGGAGTCATTTGAGAGCTACAACGAACAAGCTAGGTTAGGTTTGTAGGCGAAGTTGAATAGAATTTCAAGAAAGGGAACAAAGCATGCATCAACGATCCCTGGTTTTTAAAGTGCGCTGTGGGAATTTTGGTGCAAAAACATTCCAGTAGAAGAATTTAGCGATTAAGACAGTCTTTAAAATGCCCCTATTAATGTCCTGACTACTGAACTAGGAAGCTGATTGAGATGCATTAGAGATCCTACATGCAAAAACCCAAGTAAACACCATACACCCAACTGTCAGAGGTCACAATCACACACTATATACTCTAAAAAATGATTCATTGGGTTAGTTTGTAAAACTTGAAATAAACAATATTTTAAGCTTAAAATAATTAAGTTTGTAATATGTACTTGTATTGGTGAGTTGATAACTCATTTTAATGAGTAAATGAGTTAATGAGTCTTTCAAAATTAAAATAAAGAATACTGTCTTAACTTAATTATATATCGATTTTGAGCACACACTTTTACCTTCTCGTAACAACAGAAAAATATTAAGTTAGTGAAACTTGTATATCTAGTGAGCATCCTTTAAATGCTGAGTAAAGGCGGAATTTGCCCGGACGTGTTTTTCTGCCAGAGAAGGACTACTAGGAGCCGGAGAAACAGGAGAATCGAGGCTATATAGGTAAGTTAATATTTTTGCTTTGTTTTAATCTCAGCAGCTACCAACTGTATGCACAAAAAATCGTTGACTTAAGTAAAGTTTTCCGCAGATTCACAGATATGATTTTCCCGAGTCAATGACTCCTGATCTAAACGCTACACCTCTTTTCTCTCGTAGTAATGTAGTGAGGCGGCTACAACCGCGTTTTCCTCAAAATCAGCTTTCCTCCACGGTGGACAAAATACATATAAACCTAAATATGAAACAAAATGAATGCGGCAGACTTTACTTAAGTAAATCGTTGTTGTCACACACTAAACTGAAAAGACAGTTTGAGCTAAGCTAATTCATCGATTCTAAAGATAATAGACGTTTAGCTAGCTAGTGTGTTCAAAATAGGCATTATGTTTTGTTTTACAGTGGCAGCTAAATGATGTTAATTGATATCGAACATGTTTAGTGTCGTCCGAATTTAAAGTTTACACTGGGTTGATTAAGACTTACACACACACACACACACATATATATGCATACATGCATATACATACCTGCATACATACATACATACGTACACACACACACACACACACACACACACACACACACACACACATACAGTATGTATACATACATATACATACATACATACATACATAAACCTGTAACAAGTTAAATAGTTAACTAATAAGCAAGTTAATTTAAGCACAATACCTAAGATGACAATGTGTGTGCACGCCATCTTTATCTGCTGTGACGTTTTTACAGTTGATCCATCTTGTAACCTTGTAAACCTTGAGCTTTTTGTAAATTTGCCATTACAACATTTGAGTTTTTATTTTTCTTTCATATACAATCTGCAGCATTATGTTTGATGGTTAGGCAGCTGACACATTTCTTTAAGTTTGCAATTTTTCATGTGTAGTAAGTTTTAACTCCTAAGATTTAACTCCTGTGTCTAATGTCTTGTTCCTTTCCTTGACTTAAAACACTGACATTGATTTTGATCTACTTAGGATGATGAGGTGCCACAAATTTTGACCCAGCCAACGGCAGTATTATTATTGAGGGAACGGAAGTCCTGCAAGACCTGGATGTATCCAGTGCCTGTGCCCTGCTAGGGCTGGTATATGCTCTCAACCTCAGCTACCCAAAGGAACTAAAAAATACTTTTGAGGTGTTTCAGAAAATAATTCTTGAGCTGGATGGTCTGAAAGCTAGGCCGAAGGTAATGTCTTTAAACAATAAACTGTTGTATTCCTGAAATGTTACATGTAAAAGTTTTGTTGTGCATACACATACAGAAGCTGTAATGTTGACAATTTTTTACATGAAGGTTACAGTGTTGTATTTGTTTGAGACTTTATGGCGGCTGTAGTTTATGTGATGAAGGTAAAATAAAAAAAAGTAAGAAAACTTTTAGTTTCAGCTAGGTGGACCCAATAAGCTGGCAATTGTGTCTGTTGTAGGAATTCATTTCCCACGTTCCCTGTGATTTATTGTTATTATTTTATTTTATTTTATTCTGATATGTACCTACCAGAAAAATACTTGATTCTTTACTTGACTTTACTTGAAAAAAATACTTTAGTCCTGGATAATTATCTTTTTGTCAAAGCATTGTTTTGTCAAAGCACTCTTCTTGTACATAAGTTGACATTGGTTTTATAATAAACCAGTTTCATCATAAAACTGGAATTGCTGTGTTATTTCTCCTGACTGAAGTGAAATAAGTTACTTGTACTGAAAAAAATTAAGGTAACAATTTGCATGGACATATCTAAGTAGAATGGAATGGTTTCAACTTAATTAAGCTCTTAGAGGTTAAGTCAAATCATGTTGGTTGTACTAAACAAATTTGGTTAGTCTAACTATAATAGGTACATGATATCTACTTAATAATGACTGAGTTGAAGCTACTTAAAAAGATGCATGCAAATTGTTACCTCAATTTTTTTAAGTTGAGCCAACGTTTTATTTTTTAGAGTGTAGGTAATGTAGGGAGAGAAAATCAGAGTACCTGAAGGAAACCCCAAAGCACAGAGACAGAACAAACAAAAAACAAACAAAAAACAAAAAAAAACTTTGAACAATGTTTTAGACTCATTAAGTACAGTATGTAACCTAGTGAACCAGAGTTAATGTATCCACTGATAGAGACTTAAGCACTTCTGTACATTGCTCTGGATAAGGGCGTCTGTCTTCTAATCAATATATTTATATAACTGGATTTCTGGAAATTTTAGTCTAATAGCCTCATTTATATAACTAATCAATATATTTATATAACTGGAATTCTGCAAATTTTAGTCTAATAGCCTCAGTTTTAAATGATTTCATGGCAGATGCTGGCCAGTCTAAAATTCCTTGTGACTCATATGGGTTTGTGATGGCATGAGGATATGAAAAATGGACAGAGAAGTGTGAACAGAAAAGGGAACAACACCACAATGGGTTGCAATGTATGTGAAAAGATGTCAGTTATAATGATACCTAGATGAATCACACCAACATACTGAATGATACACTTAAATACAATATGAACTTCACTCAGGAAACTCAGACTTACATACTGTAGTACGCACATGATAAGTGTGAGAATCTGTGAGAATCACATCAAATCAGGAACTGAATGATCTTATTGAGCATTTGAACCTCCTGCACTTCCACTTTTGTTTTCCTTTTTACCTTGCACTATTTATTTGCATATTTCTTTATTGATCTCACATTTCAGAATGATGAGGTTACTGAATGAAAAAGGGCACAACCAAGCCGTGTAAGGGGTAAGAACTTACATTTACATTTTACATTTACAGCATTTGGCAGACGCCCTTATCCAGAGCGACGTACATAAGTGCTTAAATATCTAACATTGAATACATTAATGCTGGTTCACTAGGTTACATACTTAACTTCTATGGGAATTACCCAGAAAAGGCCAACATCTTGTGTAAGTTAATATGTTATTTTTATACCAACCAATTTCCCCAAATTACTCAACCACAATTGTACTGTTGAATATTTTTTTATTTTTTTGACTTTGTATGTAGTTTTGCCACAAAGCTAATGTTCACATTTTTCAACTTTTGTTTTCTTCCCACAGTTTTTATTTGAATCCATAACCCCTTTAAGGGAATGTCTTCACTTAAAAACATTGTGTTTCACAGGTTTGCATTTATTTTTGCTCTTATAATTCAAAATTATTTTATTGAGTGAGTGAGGCAAAGACTCAGTCAGGCATACAGCAGTGTAGTGTGAGGATTACAACTCATAGCATAACATTTTGCCCACTAAATCTTAACCTTTAGATACCCAACCCCAGTCAGACCAAATATAAATCTAACTTTCCGCACATTTCAGCCTTTCCCCTGCACTAACACATTCACTTTAACCCCTGAAAGGCTGTATTAATTAGCTCAATAGTTATATGGAAATGGATGTTGAAACATAACATAAATACTCTGAGAAGCCTGAGCATGCACGTAAGCATAAAGCTATTATTATTATTATTATTATTATTATTATTATTATTATTATTATTATTATTATTATTATTATTATTATTACTACAGGGTAATGTTAGTGTGTCTCTGTCTGTGGTATGTGTGTGTATGTGTGTGTGTGTGTGTGTGTGTGTGTGTGTGTGTGTGTGTGTGTGTGTGTGTGTGTGTGTGTGTGTGTGTGTGTGTGTGTGTGTGTGTTTGTGTGTGTGTGCATGTGTGTAAGATAAGATAAGATAAGATAAGATAAGATAAGATAAGATAAGATATATCTTTATTCATCCCACAATGGGGAAATTTCTCTGTTACAGCAGCAAAAAAAAAAAAGAAATGCAAATATATAAAAGAATAAATACATAATACAGTAAGTATTACATACATAAGACCATGAGTAAGTAGTTACGCTAACATACATATTTCACACAGGTAATATTGCATGGTATCAAAATTTCTGTTATTGCGTGTGTTGTAGAAAAGACCGTCTGTATCGCTCCTTCAGACACTTAGGATGTAGTCTTTCGCTGAAGGAGCTGCTCAGAGATGAAACCGTTTCATACAGGGGGTGAGAGTTGTTCCCTAGCAATGATGATAGTTTTGCTACCATCCTCCTGTCTCCCACCTCCTGTACAGTGTCCAGAGGAATCCCCAGGACTGAGCTGGCCTTCCAGATCAGCTTGTCCAGTCTCTTCCTTTCTTCAGTAGAGATGCTGCTGCACCAGCATACAACACCATAGAATATGGCTGAGGCCACCACTGAGTCAATAAAGGTATTCAGTAGCTCTCCCTGCACTCCAAAAGACCTTAGTGTCCTCAGCAGAAAGAGTCTGCTCTGTCCTTTCTTATAGAGTTCCTCTGTATTGTCTGTCCAGTCCAGTTTGCTGTTCAGATGAACACCCAGGTATTTGTGAGAGTCCACTCTCACAATGTACTTTCCCTGAATGTTCACTGGTGGTAATGAAGTTTGTTTGTGCCTACGGAAATTTACCACCAGTTCTTTGGATTTCCCCGCATTTAACTGGAGGCCTAAGCTCTGTTGGCACCAGTTCTGGATCTCACCTCTGTACTCCCTGTCATCATCATCTGTGTTCAGACCGACCATGGCATCAGAGAACTTCTGCAGGTGACAGGTTGCTGAGCTGATCATTTATGTGTGTGTGTGTGTGTGTGTGTGTGTGTGTGTCCGTGTGTGTGTGTGTGTCTGATGGATATGTCTCTGTCTTGTGTCCTTAGTACCCTGGGATATACTCCAGGTTCCCTGTGACCATGTGTAAGATAAATGGTACAAAAAATAGATGGGTTTATTATTCATGTTCTTATTATCATTGTTGTTGTTATTGTTACTGTACTTGTTCTGGGTTGTAGTAATATATTTTGTGCAATAAACTAATAGAATTATTATTATTATTATTATTATTATTATTATTATTATTATTATTATTATTATTATTATTTCTTTAATGTTGTTTTGTATTAATCTGGCACGTGCGAAGCTCTCACACTTCTAACAACCGCACAAAAACGTGCATTTGCGTGTGAAACGTGTGCAAGTTGCAGTCACCGTTCACTGCTTACTGCTGTCATGTGTCTAAATCTCATATGTTAAAGTAGGTTAGATCTCTCGTCCTTGTATAAGCGCACTAAATAATGTCCAGGAACCACATGCTGCTGTATGACTGCTAAATAGAACCTAAGGTTGCCATATAGGTGGCGTACTACGTTGTTATACTGATACAGTAGCGTGCGGTTTGGAACGTGGCCAGTGGCTTCCCCACCCTACGTAGTGCACTATATGTCCAATAGGGATCGAGACTTTGGTTTATCGCGCGCGTGCTGACAGTGAAGCACATCTGCTCGGAATCCGCTGGATATAAACATCTGTATAAACCACCGCGGTAAAGAAGGAACCGAAAAGGACTACTCGAGCAGAAAGAAGATAAAGTGATTGACGGTGTTGCGAGAAAGAGCACCAGGGAAGTTCGTTTGCGATGTCGGGATCGCTGTGTCGGAGTTTGTACGCGTTCAGCGGAGAGCAGCACGAGCGCGGATTGCGCTTTCAGCCCGGGGAGCTGATCCGCGTCACGCGCGCGCTGCCTGGAGGATGGTGGGAAGGAGAGAAGGATGGAATAACGGGATGGTTCCCTTCCAGTTACGTCCAAGTCTTAGAGGTAGAAATGTCTGCAACTGACGTGTGTTTACTTCTGAGAAACGTTGATCATGGTCTGCTTTTTAACACCTCACTTTACTTTGTCTTCATGGACAATTTAAGTAATTCATGAAAGAACCATAAATAAACCATTCTAAGACAAAGTAACAAATTCTAAGTAACAAATCTCCTAGTAGATCTTTTTTTTTTTTTTTTTTTTTAGTATTTGGATTATGCATCAGTTTTGTTGGATAAAAGGAGGTTGAAGTGTTAAATAGAGAAGAGCTTCATCTCAAACTTGGGTCAGGAAACGTCCAGTGTACACTATTTATTTATTTGTTTGTTTGTTTGTTTGTTTGTTCGGATTCTGTTCATTGTTTAAATCTGTCCTTATTTCTTTTAGAGTTTGGAGTTTCTGACTAGAAATAAGTTGATTACTTCAAAAGCCGTTTAGATTACAACTGATTTGAACTTATTTGTTATTTAAACTTGGTTTATTTTCACACTGAAAAAAGAAACATGTGGTTGGTCGGAATTAATATATTACTTATAGTTTACATATAAATATTACTTTAGTCATCAGATCTTTAATTAAAATAAACTAAAATTTAACAATTTTCAAATGATTAGATTGAATTTTGTAGCAAGCATGATCAGTGATCATTTCATGTAATAGTAATATAAACCATTGCATCTTCTCATGAGGATGTTGAAGAACTCCAGTGACAACGGTTCAAGGCTCCACTGAGGTGAGAACCGATGTCCACATATTAATTAAATGTACCTAGCTAAGATCCACAACTTGTCTTTTGCATACCCCAATAACATAGTAGTTACAACTTGGCTGATACTCCTCCTTTACTTTTATTTTTTTTTTATGGCACTCAAGAGCACGAGTCAAAAAGTGTAGAGGTGGTGCATCTGATTAAAACTGATATGGAGTATTTGTTCCTCGTCGTTTCAGTGAAGCCGAATACAACAACTTGTACAATTGTGTGCTTCCAACATTGAGGCAACAGTTTGCAGAGGTATCACATTGGCATGTGATGATCAGTTGTCCACAAACATTTGCCCATTAAGCTTATCCATTTTGAACCAACATTACAGTAAATATAATGTTTTCACCTTTAGCTTTTTTTTCTTTTCTTAAATAAACCATGTCTTTTCTCCAGATAAAGACAGGCAAATGTGTGAGTTTGCAGAATTTCCTATTGTTAAAAAGTTGCAGACAAAATGCTTTTTTATAGCTATTTTGTTCAGTGTTTACTTGTTCAAAGGATAGAGATTAACCATTTGTGGCATCTGGCTTCAACGCATCCATCCAGCAAGATTCTCCAGACAAAGGAGAGTTCAGATGTTTAGAATAATTTAAAACATGGTCTTATCTGATAACCACATTCCATAGCCTACTTTCTGCTTGTACAGGATCCTTATCAAGATAATGTGTCACAGAATGTTTTAGGATACTACAAACCTTGAGCTTGCTATGAATATTTGGTCAGTTACATATGCAATAAAAAATTGTAGCCAGACAAAATCGTGAATTAATCGTTATGAAAGATTAATACCCTTGGCTTTAATATTCAGACACTGCTGAAGGCCCTGATTAACTGGTTCAGTTGTGTGACCTTCAAGAGGACCATGATATAAAGTACGAAAGCTAAAAGAGACTTATTTTATGGCACAGCTGATCTACTGACACTTTACATACTGAGATATCACAGCACTGTGTAATTAATATGTTGCAAGCATCAGTTCTGTTAGATAGTTTTCAATAAAATGATGAGATCAAAACTTTGGCTGAGTTAGTTATGGCTGAGAAGCGTGGATGCTACAACAACAGTGTGAACAGATCTCACAGAAATACATCCATCTATCAGGCTAGACTGAATAAGATTAGACTATGGACAATTAGAGATGTTAGTCAGCTTACATGTCTTTGGACTTTGGAGGAAACCAGAGTACATGGTGGAACCACATGGTGTATCAGACTTGCCCTTTCTGCAGCTGCATGGTTTTCATCAGCCTAGCAGTGTTGCGTGTTATTTAGATCCCCTTTAGGAATTTATGTAGAACTTCAACGTATTGTTTCTCCAGTTCAGAAATTTTTAGGAAGCTTACATCCCATACCTAGAACCCATACAAAGAACCCCTTGAAGAAACTTTACTCTGTGGTGATTATTGGGAAAATAGTCAACACCAAAGAGAAGAGAGTGATGAAGAAGGGAGACTTTTACCACCCTGAAGTTGGTACAAATTTAACTTTAATAAAATTTCTTTTCACAAGTTCCAGTTTCTTCCAGTTTTAATCTCTTGAACTTTATAAGAGTGAAACAATGCAGCTTTTTGGCTTCTTCTTCTTCTTCTTCTTCTTCTTCTTCTTCTTCTTCTTCTTCTTCTTCTTCTTCTTCTTCTTCTTGTCCTTGTCATGTTTCCAAGAAAACACAAAATTCTAAGTAGCCTGTCTTGAGCACTCTTCTGTGGCGGAAAACCTGCTGACTCTTACGAAGCACTGATACTGGAGACTCCTTTGATCAATGTTAAATAAAATCTCCTTATAGTAAACATTAATCACAATGTGTTATTAATCAACAATGTTACACAATTGACACTTGATATTTTTCAGTAGCGCTGTGGTATAATGTATGTTAACCACTTTCCTGCAGAGATACAAGGAAGACCTCGTGTGTATCACTGATTTAAAATGGCACCGTGCAGTGACTGTGGCAGACTATCAAGAGGGCACAGCTGAGCTCACTGCAGCTTTAATTAATCTGACAGGAACCTAGGAAATGTTCTGAAGGCCATGAAAAGGAAAATGACAAACTTGATGCAGTCATGATGCCAAGTGACTAATTATCTCTATTAATGAACAAAGCTCAGCAGATTGCATAGCAACTATGGTTGCAAAAGCATCAACAACTTCCATTTAGAGAGGCAAACTCTAATTCAGCCTATCCAAATGGGTGAATGAAAAGAACGTCATGCCATATTATTTAAAGAAATCAGTATTTGCTGCATTACTTGCAACTATACTGTAAGCTTCAGTAGGAGTACGATGAGGTATTTGGATGAAATGTATTCAAGAATGTCTAAGGAATACCCATGGGGTGCTTGGGAATATCTTACATGTTTGGCTTCCATGCAGGATAACTTAAAACATCTGCTAGTGAGTCCCACAGCATCACATCTGGCCAAAACTAAAACATTGTCCACCAAAGCAAGGCTGTGAGTGTAGCATCTTTTTCTCAGTTGCCTTTCTGTGTGCTGTGGGCTTGGAAATTTTCACCTCTCATTCTCTACATTATACATATGACTCATGATCCCTGTCCTAATCAGTTCTGCTGTATGACAAATATTCTCCATGCCCCCTTGCTAAAAACCGTACAGGTCTTTTTAGCGCAGATATATTACAAGAGTATGGTAATTGACTCCTCACCACCATGAGCCTTGGCTTGACAAGGTCGTGTTAACCACAGCAGCTTGTGGAAGTTTTTAGCTCACTGCTTGTGCAATATTAGAGCACGAAGACACTTTTGTTTCTTTCTGAAAACCAGGCTTGGTATGAAAGCTCTTTGTTTCATAAGGGGAATTTGGGAAAGTTGGCACAGGTAGGAAATCCATAGCCATGTACATCGTGGAAATATCCAGAGTGAAGGCCACAGTCTGTCAGAAAGGACCCACCTAATAGAAGAAGGTGATGAAACATGGAAACGAATAGTAGGAAACAGGCACTTCCCTGCTCAAAACTTGCTGACATGAATCTCCTGCCTGAAGTATCACATAAAATATTGTCAGCTAGATATCTGCATCTGGGACTGAGCTTTCAATAAAACTGGATTTGAGTTCCTGGATGACTGGAATAACTATTTAACGTAAGTGATAGTACAGCAGGAGCGATGTTCACACAGACATTTTTCATGATGAAGCAACTAGAATTTCTGTGCGTTCCTCCTTTATTTATTCACTTTCTTTCTGAACCGAAAGTCAAGTATGATCAACTGTGGCATTGCAGAAGAAGCAGAACTCCTGAATAAAGTGCTCCTGGACTGAAATAATTCACATACATAGTTCTTGACACGAATGAACCTGGCTGCAGAGCTATAGTTGAGAACCTATTAAATTATTATTTTATTTTAACCTAATAAATTATTATTATTTATTATCTTCACCATTATTACATTAGACTATTGCTGCTGGAGCAAATTAGCAACATGGCATTCAATAAAAATATCCATATTTATGTTAATGGAAAGTTTTTTAATAAATAAAAGAGAGTGGAAGCCGTTATATACTCCCTTATACTTTAAAAGAATCTAACAATTGCTCCGTGAAGTGAACCATTTATAGAATTGACTTGTTTGAAGTACAACTGATCATTTTTGGATCAATTTAATTACTTTTTGAATTACCTTTTTTAAATATTTCTAGATTGAAAAATGTGCAAGGTCATTTTAATTATGAACTATAATTCTGTAAAATATTTGTCTATTTAAATTTAAACTATAAATATATAAATATCAGATCATTTTATCATTTTATTTGTTAAACACTAGTTTTGACCTGATGTTAACAAGGATCCAAAAAATGAAGATGATTGCTTTTAAAACCAGATTTTGTGACATAGTCCCTGTAACTTTCTCTAAATTCTCCAATTGTTGAAAAGATGTTAGTTCGTTTCCTGCCCTGGATCCGCAGTACCCGAAGGTTACTGGGAACGTATAAATAGATATAAAATTATTTGTCTTTTAGTTCTGGTCTTATAATTTGATTGGATAAGTGGCGTTCCAATACTGCTGATATTAAGTGTTTAAGCAGTATCACACAAGCAAGATTAACTTCTGCTTTAAGCCATGATCAAGAAGAAACAAGAAATGAACACTGTGTAATACATGCTTGAAACAATAATAGAATAGAAATGTCCTGTTTCCGAAGAAGCCGCACTTCTTTATATCTTATAGACTTTAGTATAGACTTTGTGTAATCTAGCTTACTAAATTGCTTACTAAATCAGGGATATAAATCATCATCCCTTTCTTCCTTTTCATCTTCAACTCACAAGCTTTCATATTTTATGGCAAAAATTATATTCCTGCAAAAGTGTATATACAGTAAGGTGTGTTTGCTATGACTGTGATGTCACTAATCCTACTGTAGAATAGGACGTGGAATTTTTTTGCGTGGTGAACAAGAACGAGTGGCGTAATACACACAGTGAAGCATCCCATTATAGTTATACATCAGGAAATACAGTCAATCTATGTATGCAGCACAACAAATAATACTAGATTTGTAAAGTTCTTCGTGACAAACTTCGATGTTGGCTTGTCGGAGCAGGTATTCCCAAAGCCCGGTATGCTAGGATTGCAATACTTTTCGAGGCGAGTAAATATGAGCGTATGACATTCCTCAATACCTGTGATGTCACGTCAATGTTGTGGAAAGTTTTTTGATTTTGTATAGAAAATTCTGCAGGAAAACCGAAAGCCCAGTCGGTACACCAATTATGTCCAGAGTATCACACTAAAGAAGCTGGCCATGATAGCTCAAAATTATAAACCTCTAAATTTAATATGGATGTCCATGGCAAAAAAGGCCACTTTGAGACCCGGTACCGTTCAGACCAGGGTCTACAACATATCCGATTTTGGTGCATTTTGTGTACAGGGATCCCTCGTTTATCGCGGTTAATGGGGACCGGAACCCCTCGCGAAAGGTGAAAATCCACGAAGTAGGATTGGCCCTAAGTTTGACCTTTTCACTGATGGTCATCATCTTCCTCTTCCTCTTGGGCTCACTAGAGGAATCTTTCGTGGGGCACGTCGCTTAGGAGGCATTGTAAGGGCTTAACAAAAAGTTAATTTTGAACACAATACGCGAGACACAGTTGACAGCGTGAACAAGAGTGGCGAGATACAACAAGGGAAGAAGCTGGGAGAGGATGCGATGATGCTCAGCCAATCAGCTCAGATCTCGCGCCGGGAACCAATCATGTGCCTTGTCTATGTGCCCGTGGGTATGTACAAAGCCTCTAACAGAGTTTGTCTCTTTGTCTGGCATTCTGGGAAACCGTTTTTATTTTTATTTTCAATGAATATTTTTGAAAAATCAGCGATGCACTGAGCCCGCGAAACTTGAACCGCGAAACTTGAACCGCAAAGTGGCGACGGATTACTGTATTACCTAAATTAAATTCAATTTAATTCAATTTATTTGTATAGCGCTTTTAAAAATTCGCCTTGACTCAAAGCAGCTTTACAGAAGAATAGAAACAGGAAAAATAGTACAGTTTAATTTTAAGTTAACATTTATTAAGTTACTATTAATGAACAAGCTTGAGGTGACAGTGGCAAGGAAAAAGTCCCTGAGATGATATGAGGAAGAAACCTTGAGAGGAACAAGACTCTGAAGGGAACCTCATCCTTATTTGGGTGACACTAGACAGGAAATAACGTCAATGTAAATAATGTCCTTTCTACAACAGTTTGTAGTTGTGCAACCGAGAGCTCCTGAGTTTACCACAGACCTAACACTAATTCCTTCCTGCTGAAATCTTCAAATGATTGCTGATAAAGACAAGACCATACAAACTATACGTACACTAGACATGCTAAATTGAATGTGAATTCTAGCAATAGTTTGTTACACGTTCTGTGTGTTATCAGTTAGTCTTTGTGTTGCATGACTAACCTGCAATGCTCTATGTGGTTCTGGCTTTTCTGGCAAATATTTCCATGCCTGAGCAAAAATAAACAAAACACATTATAAAAGTAATATCAGTCTGTGGCCCGAGTCACACCTGTGCTGATATTCAGTAATCTTGCTTGTGTGATTTTTTTATATATGCTGGTTGATTCACACATGATCTTTTTGCGCATATATTACAATCGTGGTCATGGAACATCATGTGCTGTGTGCTTGGGTCATGTTAACAGATTGTATGGCTCAGGAAAGACTGACTCACGCAGGCATGAGGAACTAGCATGCTGAATAAAAAATGTTTTTGTAAATCTCTGTTGAAACTTTTAGTTTGGTTTAACGCAACTCTGGATTAGAGAGAGTGGTGAGTAATTGCCACGTACAGCAAAATGTTTGAAAAGGCTTAATAATGGTCAATTTGTGTAAAAACAAATTTTTATATAGAAAGAAAGAGATCTTTAGATGATGAAATAGGATGATTCAAAATAAAGATGAGATGATGATTTCCACATTATATTTATATGCTTTTAGTGGTTTTATCTGGAAGAGCTTATCTGTCATAGTGACCATAAACACTTCTGTGTTAGAAATGCTGTCTATGTTTCCATGGAAGTGCTGTAAATAATAACTGTTTAGAGACTGTGGCCTTGTCTCTAAAAATGGAAAGATCAGAGTTAAAGATTATTTTGTGCCTCATCTATGTGTTCAGTTATTTGAAGAATTTTTTCTTTGTCAGGTTATTGCTGACTTTCCCAGCA
The DNA here is from genome assembly GCF_022655615.1 of Tachysurus fulvidraco. Taxonomy (NCBI): domain Eukaryota; kingdom Metazoa; phylum Chordata; class Actinopteri; order Siluriformes; family Bagridae; genus Tachysurus; species Tachysurus fulvidraco. The sequence goes on along the minus strand of NC_062525.1, from coordinate 13,789,297 downwards.
GGATAGCAGTGGAATGCAAGGAAAGCTTTGATATATATTTTTTCCAGCCTTGGGTGTGGGAACCATGTGTCCTGTTCAGTAGATAAATAGTGTTTATCAGGACTGGCATGGGCATTCTGTATGCTTGCAGGATTCAGAGAGGACAAGATATTATGTGACATGGTTATTCGTCTCTCTGTCTCTGTGATGAGTGCCTAAATGACTAACCCCATTCACACATGACAGGATTTTAATGTTTGATGGTTGTTTTGGTAATAGTGCATGGTGCAGATTATGAGTGTGATTTGATTTCTTCATTGCTTTTTTCAAAGTGAGGTACAATCAGTGTTGGTAGCTTATTGACATCATCATTTGGCATATTTTAGATCTCTTTAACAACTGCTGCTGGTTATACACATTTGGTCAACTCACTACCGGTGTGTAAAGCCTGACTAAGTGCTGATAAGTCCCAATGAAAAATCACTGATCACCTTTGTTTACCACGACGAATCAATTACCATTACAGTTTACAACAACTAATCCCTGACCACAACTGTTCACCACAACTAATCCCTGACCACAACTGTTCACCACAACTAATCCCTGGCCATCACAGTTTACAGCTACTAATCCCTGACCACCAAAGTTGACCACAACTAATCCCTGGCAACCACTGTTCACCACAACAAATCCCTGAACACCACTGTTTACAACTAATCCATAACACCACTGTTCACAACAGCTATTCACTGATCACTGATTGTTTGTCCCATAACAACTAATCCCTGGCCATCACAGTTTACACCAACCAATCCCAGAACACCACTATTCACAACAGCTATTTGATGATCATACCATTTAATTTTTTTTTGTAGTTAACACATTGCTTGCCAATTTTTGCAAATAATAAAAGGGAAACTTTTCTATATATACTTATTTCCATTTTTATTTCAGGTATTATTTTTATATTTTAGGTATTTTCTAAAATATCTAAATACATCAAAATACAATTTCCTTACTAAATCCTTTTTTTTCTCTAATTAATAATGTTTTAGTTTGTATTTTGCTAAAACTCTATTTTATTTTATTTATCAGCAAATCTTTCTTTTTCAAATTCATTAAATGTGTCTATGATGTAGTCTGGTGACTTCCAGCAAGATTTTTCATTAGCTACTTTCCCCTTTATCATATTTTCATATATCTACATGTTTCGCACACTATTATTCACAACTGCATGAAATTTAATTCTATATGCGGAACTTCCCATTTTACAAGGATGAGACTATTAGAGACTTTCTAAATGAGTAACTATTCTTAATGATTTATTAGAAGGAAATGAAGGATTAGATCACAGCTAACAGTGTTAAATCATTTGTTTTGCTACCAGAACATTCTTTTGTACCACAGAATGTTCAAATTCGGGAAACTGGCTTGGTTTTGAAAACATAAAGGATTTCCCAATTTTCCTTTTGAGACCACTGGAGACATTACTTTAGTAACAAAGTAAAATAATATTTTAAGATAAGTTCTATATGCTAAATTTTCACTGCGTAACCCAGACTGTGCATAGCCCTATGTTACTCCCTGTTTATGCTATATATGTAATTTAGTGTGGTGTTTTTCACTGCCGAACATTCTCTACATTTCCAGCATTCCTAACTGAGGAAAATTACGGATGAGAAAACCTCTATGAGCTAAGCTGTAGAAAAACATTGGTAAATGCCACAGCTGAAATGCACTGAGGTTTCACCGAGGCCAAATCCAGACAGCAGTTAACTGTTACAGTTTCAGACTGTGCCACACTTCATGAATTATTGTCTCTAATCAGATTCCTTAAGTAACATTCTAGTAGCACGTTTTATACAACAGGGTAAAGAGTACAATACTGCAAAAAAAAAAAATTATTATATTATGTGATGAATTTTAACACGTTAGTAATCCGATATTTAGGGGTGAAGAAAACCCCCTGGGTTTAGTTTTATTTAAGTCGTTTGAGAATGTGTAATGAAATGAAAATCCATCAAAGTATTTACTTACTTCTGTATTTGTGATGCCATTTAAACAATGATGATGATCACAACTATTATAAACTGAGAACAAGTTTTCAGATTTTTAGAACCTGATGTATTATGATGATAATCATGTAATTAAATGTTTTCCTTTAATAAGCTTCTCTGACTTGTTCATCCAGAAATCTGCCTCCTTGAGTGTGTTGCCTGGCGAGGAGCCTTGCGAAAGCCCATTGCCCAAAGACTGGAAGTGTTACATGGCACCACATGGACAGAAATACTACGTCAACACTGTAAGCAATGGTGAGCACATCTGAATGCATTTACCCACAATACAATCACAAATCCTGCTATTTGGACTCTTTGAATTTCATTCATTCAATATGTTTTTGAGAGGTGGGGGAATATATTCAGACCATGCACAGAAACTCTACACAGACCGTTTCCCAAGCTCCTGGGCTCAGGATCAAACTGGGGACCTTAGTTCCATGAGACGGAAACGCTACACATGCTGTGAATCTTTAAAACTAATTTCTTAGTTTAAGGTCAAGCCGCATGCCAAATTAAGAACAGGTCTGCTTATACTATGTGTGAGTATGTGAGGCTGGTACAAGGCGGTGTCATTAGATCAGAGGCTTGTTCAAGCTATCTCCTATTGTCTTCACATGTTGCTTCAAAACAATCAACATTGTGTCTGTTCCTCAGTGGACTGTCCTACGTCCTCATTCCCACCCACATGACATCCATCAGGGCATTTTCAAGATGACTAAATAAGGATCTGGGCTGAGAGCAGAATTAGTCAGGCTATAATTCTCTATTGACAGTCTCTGTTCACACGTTTACTGTAGGTTTATTTCCAAGGAAGTGTTGTGTTTCATAGCAAATTCTGCATTTTTCAAAATGACAGAAATCTGTACAATACATGAGCTGCAAATGAGTGATAATAGAGAATATCTATGAAGAGTATCTATTAGAGGTGAAAACACGCTGGATCTTGTTTACACAAACATTCCCGGCGCGTACCGTGCGGAGCCCCGCCCCCACCTCGGCTACTCAGACCACATCACTGTTATGCTAATTCCAGCATACAGACCACTCGTCAGACGCTCAAAACCGGTTCTGAAGCAGGTGAAAACCTGGCCAGCAGGAGCCACTTCTGCTCTTCAGGACTGCTTTGAGTGCACTGACTGGAATATCTTCAGGGAGGCTGCAACCAACGGCGACTCCGTCAACTTGGAGGAGTACACGTCAGCAGTGACCAGTTACATCGGCAAGTGCATTGATGACGTGACCGTTTCCAAGACCATCACTACACGCCCCAACCAGAAGCCGTGGATGAATGCTAATGTGCGTGCTCTGCTGAGGTCTAGGGACCTAGCCTTCAGAACAGGGGACAGGGTGGCCCTAAGAACAGCAAGGGCCAAACTGTCCCGAGCCATCAGAGAGGCAAAGCGTGCACATGCCCAGACAATCCACAGCCACTTCCAGGACAGCGGAGACACCCGGCGCATGTGGCAGGGCATACAGGCGATCACAAACTACAAGACAGCTTCACCTGCTTGTGATAGCGACGCCTCCCTCCCAGACGCGTTGAACGAGTTCTACGCTCGGTTCGAGGTACAGAACAACGTTACGCCAAGGAAGACCATCCCTCGTCCCGACGACCAGGTACTCTGTCTATCCACGGCCGACGTGAGGAGATCTCTATGCAGAGTTAACCCACGGAAGGCTGCTGGACCAGACAACATTCCTGGCAGGGTGCTCAGAGAATGTGCGGAACAGCTAGCGGATGTCTTTACGGACATCTTCAACATTTCCCTGAGCAGCGCTGTTGTTCCTACGTGCCTCAAAACTACCACCATCGTTCCTGTCCCAAAGAAGTCTACAGTGTCTTGCCTCAATGACTATCGTCCCGTTGCACTCACACCCATAGTTATGAAGTGCTTCGAGAAGCTCGTCATGAGGCACATCAAGACCCAGCTACCACCCTCACTTGACCCCCTACAGTTCGCGTATCGTCCAAACCGCTCCACAGACGATGCCATTACCACAGCCCTCCACTTAGCCCTCACCCATCTGGACAATAAGGACACTTATGTACGAATGCTGTTCATAGACTTTAGTTCAGCATTCAATACAATCATCCCTCAGCACCTGATTGGGAAGCTGAGCCTGCTGGGACTAAACACCTCCCTCTGCAACTGGATCCTGGACTTCCTGACTGGGAGACCTCAGTCAGTCCGGATCGGGAACAGCATCTCCAGCACCACCACACTGAACACTGGAGCTCCTCAAGGCTGCGTGCTCAGTCCACTGCTGTTCACTCTGCTGACTCACGACTGTGCAGCAATGCACAGATCGAATCATATTATTAAGTTCGCCGATGACACGACCGTGGTGGGTCTCATCAACAAGAACGACGAGTCAGCATACAGGGAGGAGGTGCAACAACTAACTGCCTGGTGTAGAGCCAACAACCTTTCTCTGAATGTGGACAAAACTAAAGAGATGGTTGTGGACTTCAGGAGAGCACAGAGCGACCACTCTCCGCTGAACATCGACGGATCATCTGTAGAGATCGTCAAGAGCACCAAATTTCTGGGTGTTCATCTAGCGGAGAACCTCACCTGGTCACTCAACACCAGCGCCATCACCAAGAAAGCCCAGCAGCGTCTCTACTTCCTCCGAAGGCTGAGAAAGGCACATCTCCCTCCCCCAACCCTGACCATGTTCTACAGAGGGACCATTGAGAGCATCCTGAGCAGCTGCATCACTGTCTGGTTTGGGAACTGTACGATCTCGGATCGCAAAACCCTGCAGCGGATAGTGAGGACAGCGGAGAAGATCATTGGGGTCTCTCTTCCCTCTATCATGGACACCTACACCACACGCTGCGTCCGCAAAGGCAACAGCATTGTGGATGACCCCACACACCCCTCACACACACTCTTCACCCTCCTGCCGTCTGGAAAAAGGTACCGAAGCATTCGGGCCCTCACGACCAGACTGCGTAACAGTTTCTTCCCACAAGCCATCAGACTTCTCAATAACCGAACTGTACTATACTGAGCACAACATACACACACATCATCTGTATGGACTGCACAGACCCTCACAAAACACACACACTGTTTTGCACACTTTTCTGCTGTTTTTGCACATATTGGACAATATCTCAGTCATCTGCTGTTTTTTGCACAACTCCATATATAATCCAAAGGACCTGCTGCTAAGAACCTGCTGCTGTTCATTCTTTTACTGCACAAAATATCGTTTGAACATTCAGTATTTACACTGGTCGGTCGGCGCTGTTTCTGTTACTGTGTATTGTCTTTTGTGTATTGCATTTTTTGTACTTTTTGTATTGTCTTGTAACTTAATGTCTGCACTGTTTTTTGTCCTGCACTGTCTTTTGTCCTGCACTGTCTTGCTTGTCTTGTCCTGCACTGTTTGCACCAGGTTGCACAGTTGCACTTTATGTGGCTAAGACTACTTACATGTCCTTAGCCCTGTCTTTGTTTTATGTAGCACCTTGATCCTGGAGAAACGTTGTCTCATTTCACTGTGTACTGCAACAGCTATATATGGTTGAAATGACAATAAAAAGCTTCTTGACTTGACTTGACTTGACTTATTACATTTTAGCGTTTTCAATCACATGATTTTTCTAATGAGGGGCCATTTTTTTAGACTGAAATTTGCTTTATTCACGAATGTGACTGGATATGAAAGGTAGCACAAATTACTCACCTTACTTGAAAAGAGGGTAAAGATTACATCAGTAAATACAAAAAGTTGTGATTTTTATGCACTTTCCCCTGAACTGCCAACACACTGCAGGGACTGGATGTAATTGTGAGTCAAAACACTCTCATACATTACAGTAGCTCTTAATTTAAGAAAGTTAATTCTTGTTGCTTTGACCTGTTGCTAAATGGCCCTGACAGCCTGTACACCACTTTCAATTTCAAGGCAATCGAGGCAGCTGGTTTCTATAAAGCTAATTCCTCAGCACTCACTAAAGTTGTTAATGTGTAAACAAAGACTTCATATGATTGTGGACCAGTCACTCACATAAATCCCCCTGCTGACTAATGTACTGGAACGCACCTATTATAAATCGACTACATTCCTAATCTGTTTAGCCTGTGCTCCGTCACCGCTTGTGGACATGACCGTTTCAGTGAACAGTGAAGAAAACCATTACACAGCAAAACAAGCTTGAGTTTGGAGGATTTTACTATGGTTTCTGATGCTCTGTATGTCAGATTGCCACACATTATCTTGTGTTGTTTGGTTGCCATGGTGACATGACGAGTATAGTTTGTATCTGCGTGTGTGTATATGTGTGGAGGTGGGGGGTTGTGTTGTGTTATGTTGTGCTTTGTGGCTTCCTTCCTGTTCTGTGTAGCAGCTTTTTGGTTCAGTGGCTCTCTGCCCTACTGGTTATATCCATCATGGCACAACAAACCGTATGGAATAAATGTCATGGTGCGCAATGAGAAACAGACCACTGGTCAAAAAAAATAAAAATCTAAATTGAGGTGGATGAATAGAGCATGAAACTTAGTAATATATTGTTCATATCTAGAATTGCTCTTCTACTGTTTACAATATTTTGTCAGCTGTTACATGCTTACTGTTCTCTGAACCGTCCGTCCCTTGAGCTGCCCTGCTAAGTCTTTTTCCTTAGGAATATTTTTAAACTGAGTAAAATAAATCCTTGTACATTTTTTGACACGGACATTTATGCAAATAATAATATTTTGACATTTATGCAAATAATAACAGCAAAAAGAGTAACTTTCTTTCTAAACTTAGCTAGCTGGTTTTAAACAAAGTGTACCTAGTGCTTTTACAGCTGTACAGTATGCTTCATTGTGTTGGGATTTCTTGTTGTGTTGGGAATGATTATGTGTCAAGAATAATATGAGTTGTATAAAATGATTTAAGAATAGAAATTAATAATAGGAAATGTTATTTTCATTTAGCTTGTGCTTCACGAGTATTAGATTGGTTGCAGCTAGAAATGAAGTTAAGCTAAATTTGATCATGCTACTTGTATTGAAGATGCTGTAGTTCTTCTCCTTGATATTTTCACAGGGAATGGTATGCAGCTTTTGTTTTGAAAGCAATTATTAACCATAAGTTCAGATCAATGTCGTATCATGTCTTCTGGTCAATGGTCTACTTTTTACTTTACGTTCTATGCTTTGAGGAATTTGCCTTTATATGGGCTCTGAACAGAGGGGCTGTCAATTAGAAAAGGTTTTAAAGTCAGTTCTTAAGGACACTTGTAAACTTAACAATAAAACCTTACTTGATTAATTACATAACCTCATTTAAATGTATCTTCCATATTAATCAATTATCAAATTAATCAATAAATTACAAAATAAAGAAATTTTTTTGGAAATATCAGATGGTGAAATTGCTTATAATCAATGAAAAATGAAGGCTATACCCTTGGAGAAGTTGTCAGGCAGGAGCAGCAGGCACCACAGTCGATGCCGTTACAGATGGCGCTAAATAAAAGATGGACTTCATAACTAGACGTAACTAGGGCAATATTTACAGCATTAGCCATATCTGCTTTATAGACCAGAAGCATATGATATTCTGCCCGTTGTCATCGATAATAAGCCTGCCCGAGAGATCGGAGGACATCGATGTGGAATCTCAGCCCTGACATCTTGTTGCAGGACACTTGTTTGAACGAGATCATTTGATTTATGTTTAGCGCAGATGCTTGTTGCTAAGTAACCAGTTCAGAGTCAGAGATTATTAAATGATCTGCATGCATTATTTTAGTCTTTTATTACATTTGCAAAGACAGTGACTGATCCTGCATAGACTTTTGTCCTTTCTATACTTCAGTTTTATGGTGATGAATACCCACAGTAGCTAAAGTGCCCCATTGATATTCGAGTCAGACGGAGGAAAGTGATGGGAGAAACGATTTCGGATTAGTTGTGCATTAGCAAACAGAATAAACCCAATCAGAACGACATCGTTGACATGCTAATTAGAGTTACATAACATTATTGGCGTTTATGAGAAGGAAACATGTCTTCTCTACATTAGCAGTCTGCAGGCAATTACATTATCATCACCAGTTTAGCTGATGCCTTTCATATTATCGATCGCCTCATTAGAAGAAGCGGGGAGGAAAAGTCGCATGATTGAATGCACTCTGATGACATACTAAATCATTTCTGAAAGATCTTGAGCTCACACTGCCAAATCTATTCTCCATGCATGCCATTTGTGCTGAACTGATGGCATGGGCTTGCTTTCTCTGTTGGCACGTCAAAGCTTCATCTAAATCTGTGTGGATAACATTATCAGTCCTGTTTTACTTCGGCTTTTAATAAATTCTGTTTACTCTGTTGCACGGTTTGCGTACTGGACATAAATGAGTAACCGGAGTAACACCCATGGTCAGATTTATTTTTCAGACAATTTAGGATTCATCACAACTTCGTTAGTTGAAAGGGTGCAAACCAGAATGAAAGAAATGTCCACTTGTTTTTGGGGTTTCCATGTTCAGCAGTGAATATATTTGCCAAGTAACAATGCACAGTAGTGCATAATGCCTCACATGATAGCAGACACTTGGGGCTTTAACAATTTGTTGTTTTTCATATGCATATATTCATATTTCTTTTTTCCTCTAGCCTAGAGTGGGTGATATTTTCATAGTCAAAGTAAATGCTGATGTCAAACCAATTTCTGGTCTCTGGGATGCAAGTGCTTGTTCATAAGGCTCTAAAATGTGAAGGCGTTACCTTCAAGCCTTAAAGTTCTTTATAAGAATCTGTTATACCAGCTTAGGTTAAAACAAACATCTCTGAATCATTTTATGTCAGACCTGCGGCCATAAATTAATTCATCTCTTTATACTGAGTAAAAATTTCTGTCGATTTTTATTCTGCCTGCATAATTTAATGGCAGTGTACTGTACTGGTAAAAAAGTATTAAAGGAGTTTAGATTATCCAGATTACTTGCTACAGTGCACTACATTCTCAGGTCCAACACAGCACTCTGATTAATCGATGTAATTTCCTGGAAATACTCTACAATTCTCATTTTCTGCTGCAGAGACGACATGGGAAAGGCCTTCCAGTGTTCCTGGGACGCCCAGAACATTATTACGACACAAGAACTCCTTACCAACAGGTGAGCCTGCTTTCTAAGCAAAATGCACCTTTTCATGTTTTTCATGTACCTACTTTATTTTAGTAGTGGTAATATATTTCCTGTGGTAAAATGTCAGCTGTGTTTTGAACCTTAGCAACATGTTCAGTAACCAGTGATTCCCTTGCAGTCAAGAACAGGATGCTGACATCATGGATTGCCCTGTAATTGGCTTCAAAATAACAGCACCAAGAAAAATAAACATTACGCACAATGACTAAAGTGTTCCATTAAAATAATAGTACTACTCAAATAAATAAAGAGACCTTACAGATTTATTTCAGACTATTTCCCTTTGTGCATAGACAAGATCGTTAGCAAAATTAGTGATACCAAAGAAGTACTTTAGATACAGTCTGTTAAATTCATCACCATTCATTTGCTTGACTGACAAAATGAAGATATTGGATATAATTAAGCACCTTATTCAAGCACCTAAATGTCTAGACCAGTTGGAGAATCTGACAGGAAGATGAAAAATACCTCCTCCAAATCAACACATTGTGGATTGTATACACAAAAAAACACACCAAATACTCAAAACATAGTGGTGGATTGTTTGCTGTTCTGTGAAGCTGGCATGAGGATATTCTGAATATTCATATCACAAAGTACCAGGAAAGTTCAAAACCTGGTTGGCTCTGCCAGGAGGTTATGTCTCTACCATAAATATGTTTCAATTAGATGATGACCTCAAACATGCATCCAAATCAACATAGTAAACACAAAATGAATGTTTTATAATGGTTCGGGATTTGAACTATATTAAAAACATGTGTTGTGAATGGATGGTTTATGGAGGAGTGGCCCAAAGTCTCAGGGATGTTGTTCACTCCAGAGTTCGCTTCTCCGAAAGAATGGTTGTGAAACTAGTGTTTTTGGAAAAAAGAAAAAAAAATTGTGGGCTTTGTTTGAAATGTTGTGTTAAATTAATGCCTCTACACATTATGCTTACATCATTGCATGTTTTATTCATTGCATATGTATGCAGTTTTTCTCATTTTCATGAAAATGCAGGATTTCTGTGATAGTAGAGGTGCAATATGTGGTGTAAATGCAGTGCATTGTTTTAACCTCTCTTCGTTCCAGTCTCATTCTTATTAAACAACCTCCCACACAGACTCACCCACACTGTGATTCTCTAAAGATGCCCAAGATTTGATTAACACTCTCAATTTTAAGCTTATGCATTGCTGCAGGCTTCTGTGGTCAACCAAACAATACCATAAATAGAGCCAGCACAGTGATGGGATCTTTGTCTCTATGGGGTGTGTGATTAAGCTGAAGTGATAAACGTGATCGTTAAAGATTCCCCAGCCTTTTTAAAAGCTGTCACATGAGACTTGTTTGCATTAAGCTCTTGTCATTTTAGCTTTGTGTAGCCTTGCAGTGTACTTGCTCAAATTCCAATTAGTTCACTTTATTAGGAACACTACCATAGGAATACTACCATTACATACCTCCACACCATACCCTCCCCGACCCCCACCCCACTATCACCTCCAGAACAGCCTTAATTCTTAACAGAAATTTTTCCTAACATCACACAGTGTTGGAAACATTCCTTTGAGATTCTGGTCCAAATTAACATGATTGCATCACATAATTGTTGCATATTTATCAACTGCATGGTTCTGCTCGAAACCCCCTGTTCTACCACATTCCAAAGGTGCTCTGGATTCAGATCTAGTGACTGGGGCGGCCAGTGAAGGGCATTGAAATCATAGTCATTTTTATCTAACCAGATTGAAATGACTTGTGCTTTTTGACATGGCACATTATCATTCTGCAAATTGTTACTACAAGATGGGTAAATTATCCCATAAATGGGAAGACAGCATCAATAGTCTGTGGCATTCAAATTAAGCTTGATTGGTAGTAAGGGGCCTAATGTATGTCAAGGAAACTTTCCCCATACCATTATGCCACCACAGACTGAACTGTTGACACAAGACAGACTAGGTCCATGGATTCATTGCTGTTTACAAATTGTACTGTAACTCAATGTGCTTGTGGCTATACCACTCTGAGATCGCTTGATCTGTCTGACCTTGGAAGCTAAGCAGACTAAGGCTTGGCTAGTACTTAAATGAGAGACTGCCTGGGAATCAGGTGCTTTAATCTATATAATGGGGCAGTGATGGCTCAAGTGATTAAGGCTCTGGATTGTGGATCGGGGTTCGAGCCCCAGCACTGCCAAGCCGCCACTGTTGGGCCCTTGAGCAAGGTTCTTAACCCTCCCTGCTCCAGGGTGCTGTATCATGGCTGATCCTGTGCTCTGACCCCAACCTCCAAAGTTAGGATATGTGAAGAAAGAATTTCACTGTGCTATAATGTAAATATGACAAGCCAACGCTTCCATAATTCTACCATCTATGTGCCTCTGCAGAAATTCAGATACATCAGACAAGGTGATGTTTATACAAACTTTTCCCACACAATTTTTTTGATCCTGTAGCCCAGTGTAGCCTGTTCTTGGATGATGGGAGTAAAACCTAATTTAGTATTTACTGCTGTTGTAGCATCAGGATTTGCCTCAGGATTTAACATGTTCTGAGATTTTCTGATGACCACAATTGTAAAGAGTGGTTACAGTATATGAGTTAAAGTAGCCTTATAGTCAACATTAACCAGGCTAACCATTCTCCTCTGACCTCTAACCAAGGTATTCCTCACAGTTACAGTCAGTCACTCATTGGATGTTGTTGTTTCTTATACCTTCCTGTGTAAACTGTGTAAAAATCCCAGGATATTACAGTAGTAGTTTCTGAAATACGCAAACCTGCCCTTCTGACACCAAAATCCACACTACAGTCCAGGTCACAGAAATCACATTGTTTCTCAATTTTGATGTTTGATGTGAACATTAACTGATGCTCTTGACCAGTATATGGATGATGATGATGATGATAATGATGATGATGATGATTGGCTAATTGGATAATGAATGATTTGAATGTGCAGGTCTATGGGTGTGCCTAATAAAGTGGCCAGCAAATGTATATTTAGTACAGATATACAGGAGAGAGGAACCTTCATTTCCTTTATGTGGTGGAAAGATAATTGAATTTACTAGTAATTATAAAAAAAAAAATGTTGAAACTGCTGTGTAGCAACTAATGTAATTGTGACACAGCCCTGAGAGATCAGTCACTCAATATAAATGGAGGAAGGAAACTGTAAATGTGTTCAGGATGAGAAGATCTCCACATAAGGATGTGTCTTATTAGTGGCTTTACCGTTCGTGAGCACGTGTTGTTGTCAGTATTGACTCATACGACTGAGCATGAGGAGCTCCACACACTTTCAAGGGAGTGCTTGTCAGGCACATTGATTCATGTGTTGAAATTTGATCAAAAGACTAAAGTCCCTCTTATGTTTGGTTGACCATTCATTGCTGAATTGTATACCACATCTTCTGTGGTGTTTTTGAAGATTAAACAAGGCCCCTGTGAGGGTGACATTTGCGCCTACCCGCCTTCTGTTATAATAGAATAGAGCGGCGTGTTTTCAAGCACAATCACAACATGCACTTTTCTTTCAGTACTAAAAACACAGACGCTGAAGTTGAAATTGAATTCAGCACAGGACGGTGCCATTAAAATGTTGAGTGAATAAAAATACTACAGAAAAAGAAATAATACTTCTCAAAACACTTTTGTTTGCTTTGGAGTTGGCATTCTGTCCGTAACGAGTGTATGCACACACACACACACACACACACACACACACACACACACACACACACACACACACACACGCACACACGCACACACACCACACACCACACACACACACCACACACACACACACACACACACACACAAACACACACCACACACACACACACACACACACACACACACACACACACACACACACACACACACCACACACCACACACATACACACACACACACACACACACCACACAAACACACACACACACACACACACACACATTATGTGCATTTTCTTTCGCAACTCCATCTAGAAATCTTAATCACCCAGGACATGACCTGTTCCTCAAGTCAGGAGTAACCTGAAGATAGGAATAGCTCATTTCTTATTTCTGAGTTTGTCAAGCTCACTTCCTTCCACTGTGTCTCTTTCCAGTGAATGGATTTCATGGCAGCAGTGGCCCATTGCATCAGACAGAGCAGTCACATGTACCAAAACAGAAGGCCAACACAGATCAACAGGTAGGACTGATCTGCTACTGTAGATCTCGCCTTCTTTATTTAACTTTATAACCACCATCCATCTCTGCTTAAGCTGAAATTTATGAAAGTGGTCTTTCATCAGCCCTCTGAAACATTACACAAATGTTTCCACACACATACCAAAAAAAAAAAGACTACCTGTGAGGCAGACATTAAGAGCACTAAAAGAACCTAAACCTCTGGCTTATATGCAGATTGCTACAGAACAGGGTGACTTGCCTAGCCTTTCCTCCCACTCAGGCTTTGTTTAGCCTTAGCAAAACATCCATGGGAATCCTAGTAATAATGTAGTGTTTCTTGCGTTATAATTGCACACAGTACAGTTAAAAAAAAACTAGTATTAAGAAATAGGAGTGCTTTTGTATTATAAGCTATTGCAGTTACAAATCACACACTATAAAGTTGTAAAGGAGTATAAAATGTTTAGAATGTACAAGTATCTAAGATACTCTATAAGTATTTCTAAATTAGACAGGAAGAGACTGGTTATTCTTCCCAAGGAAGGCTTTACCAAAAAGATGTGAAGTGGTCTGGGAAAATCCATCGGATGCTTCTGTGGCTGATCTCTGGCTAAAATAAATGTATTTGTGCCTGCAATATGATTTTTTAGCCTATTAACATATTTGAGCAAAATTATTTGGAGATTGATATGTTTTTATGCTCCTGTAGAGCTAGGCTTCCTGCACATTGTATAAGGAACCAGTTTAATGGGTGGTTGTGATAAAGCAGTCAGTCTGCCAAAAGATGAAACCTTGTTGAGATGAGGGTGATTTCCATACAGTCATTCAATTACATTCACTCATACAGTGAAGCTGCTGTTTGCTGTGTGCCAAAGTGAATAAGCCTAATCGATTTTCAGTTTGTAATCAGATACCTTCTGTCGTGTTATGAGGCTACACCATAGTAATGTAATTTTTTTCCCTTTTCATGTTTTGGGAGAGAAACTGACATTAAAATGCTATAACTTTATGTTGCACCAATATTTCAGCATTCATACGTATATAGTAGAAAATATGCCATAATGTGACCCTGGTCTTTGTTTTGTTAATTATGATTCCCATCTAAATCCTACCTGAAATTATCCAACCTGAAATAATGTGACTTCTAAAGATTAAAAACACAGCATTATTATAACACACAAGAGCAACTGAGCCAATCTGAAAGGTCTAACTGAAAGGTAAATTAGTTACACGTTTTACTGAAAGATTTACTATTACAAACTTAATAGAATAGAATGACACACAATGGGTGTAATGTTTGAGACTGACTACATTTGTAGGTCAGTATCTTTTGGTTTGTATGTGTCTGTGTGAGGAGAGCTGCCTTCTCATCTGATGATCACAAAGAATGCAAAGGGGTTTTCCCAGGCCACCAATCATATACTTTAAAGGGGTTCTAATAGATCTGAAAGCAGTGTTTTGTATAAACTTTGGACTACTTGGAAATTTTAAATGTTTAAATGTTTAAATGAAAATGACAGCATTGTGACAGTTTATTATAAACCCTCATTACAGCCCCTCCTCTTGATCATCATAGTGGTGAAAAACAACAACAACAACAGAACACATGTAGAGAGACTTTAAAGCACAAAATGTATTCCTCTTATGGAGTAAAGTTGAAGATGATAATATTTCCTCCCCCAGAGCCCCGTGTCCATATCTCCCAGGAAGTCGGAGCACAAGACCTCAGTCACGGTGAGTACTGCGAACAAAAGCAGCAGCAGCAGCTGGATATCTACAGCACACTCCCCTAACACCCTGCACAGTACAGAGATAAGAAGCAGCTGCCAAACCAGGACAGAAATCATGCTGAGCAAGTCCATCTGTTGGTTTAGCAGCAGTTTCACATTTTTTAGCGTCTTAACATTGGCTAGTTATTTTGTGGACGTTGGTTTTTATGATCCTGTGATAGTCGTATCAGATTCTGGCATACAGGTTTAGTGCAGAAGCAAATATTTGTTCATGTGTTCTAGATCTGTGATATGGTTGGGGGAAAAATGAAAGTTTGAATTGTGTGTATGAAGGGACTGCTGAGCATGGTAGAAGCTCTGGGAGGAATAATCAGTGCTGGCTTTCAACCTTAAGTGGACGTGAGGCACAGGGTGTCAGGGGTTACAGAAGTGGTATATCGTTGGTTTTCATAGGTAGTGGGATAGCACTGTTGAGATAAAGCATTTATATGGGATGAGCCCGCTGGGTGTGCTTTCACTGCTGATTTTGCAGATCGGGATAGTGGAGCTGGTTTATTAAACAGCGTATCATGGAGTTTATAGGTTTTTCATAGTATCTGTGCTATTCATTCATTCATTCATTCATTCATTCATTCATTCATTCATTCATTCGTTCATTCATTCATTCATTTTCAAGCTGAGTAGGTCAGTCTTTCCCCAGCCACAGATTCATTTCAATGTAATTTTTTTTATTATGTACAGCATTATGTACAACAACACACATTCCTGGCCTTGCTGGGGGATCATTATACATTCCCAAGCTAACTCTAAGATGTAATCTTTTCAGCTGTTATTAGGTCTACCCTTAACCTGGGGTCTCATATGCCTCATAAAGCTCCTCCAGGGGCCATCAGGAGAGATCCATACCGACTCAAGTGGCTCCTCTATGTTCAGAGGTGCAGAGGTTCTTATATATGGTTCACTTTATCACAGATAGTAAAACCATCAAGTTAGTGGACAAACCACCTCTACTCATGTCCTTATTATTTCAATCACAACTCGTATGTTGACTGCTGTTGATGTAAGATGCTTTTATTAGTGTAGCTTAATTAGCATGTACACAATTAGGGTCATGTTATCCATCCAGCATAGTTTTGTTTATCATGTTTAGTAAATGGTAGGGTGGTTATTTTAAGTCTCACATTGTCTTTGTATGTACAATGTACTAAGTTGCAAAAGGCTTTTCAAATGTACAAACATTTTGCTTGACAAAATGTTCTGTTTCCACATAAGTAAATCAACTCAAATCATGAAATTTCTCTCAAAACAAAACAAAATAATTATGACAAGCCTCGACAAAAAGGTTATGTCATTGACATATTAGCTGATATTATCCCTAAAGCACACTAGCAATAAATTAATATACAAATAAAAGAACAATGAAGGACTTTAAGTTAGCTGCACATTTAACAACATGTTTCCCTGAACAGCCTTTTTGTTTTTGAAGTGCAATAATAAAACAGGAACTGATGTGGAGTTGCCATAAAGTTGCTCAAATGTCACACGTCAACAAACAAAAAAAAAAAAAAAGGAAACCACAGGGAAATGAGAAATCGGTTTCTTTTCAAACAGCCAACATGATTCTGTTCATGAAACCAGTAGAGTTCAGAATGAACCAACATTATGGACTGACATCATTATTATTTGTTTGTGCCACAGTAGGATCTGCTGATTGAAGTCTGAAACCATTTGGGACGTGTTAAAGAACGTTTTCAGCTGATACTGACATTTTATGTAAACGCTTATTGTATTTAAAATGCTGTGATAAAGTGCAAAACTTAGTATTTCTCCATAGACTAACTACATTTAGTGTTTGCTTTGCAAGTAATTCAGTGTGAGTCAGTGCCACAGAAATGTGTGACTCAGTGTCAGGACTTTAATGCAGAAATCTTTTTTTAGATTGATCTGTAAAAATGTCCTTCACAAAGCTTTTTTACACTGACGTGTATTAAATAGTCACAAATGCTAAATGGTTTTTAACATGGTTTTAGTGTTTTGTTTTGTTTGGTTTGTGACAGTGATTAATTCTGTCTTAAAATCACTTGCATTAGATAAGGAGCAAGATTCAAGATTTTTATTTCTCACAGAACTCGAAGTGAAATTAAAGCCCAGTATGCTTCACCTTGACAGTGCATAGAAATAAAGTAAATAAAGAAACCTTGTTAAAAATATGAATTGTATGAATAAAAATAATAAACAAAAAAGATAAGGTAATACAATGTGATTATGTTACATGGTGTAATGCCATGTATTAAACTGAGACTAAGTGCGATTAGCTACATGCCATTAATGGTTGCCTAAGCAGAGAACCAAGACTTAAAAAGTGGATGTGTTCTGACATTGTGTGTCTGTCAGCTTAAAAACAAGCTGCATGCTATAAAACATGACACATTTCAGTGGCTTGACTACTGGTACTATGTTGCAGTTCTGTTTGTTTTTTTTTCTGCTAGTCTGCGAAGTGCCGCTGAAAAGTTATAGGTTCCACTTGAGGATAAACAGACACGATGGTTTCAAACATTTCTTTCTGTAGATACTGAATGGCAGACGTACGACATAAGAGGGATGTGACGGATCCGGGCTGATCCTCTTGTTCAAGGTTGAGCATAGTGAGGACTTTGATAAGCAGATTGTTGTGTTGTTTTTGAGAGCTCTGAGACCGCATCGTTGCTAGTTTATTCAACTTCTTCTCAGCAAAGATGCATGGGAGTTAATGTGAAAACAGATAAAGCTGCTATTGTGAAGCCATAGAACCCCGGGCCTAAGTCATCAGGGTGCCTAGTGTGGAATGCTGGGAGGATTAGACAGACATTACAGACTGTCTCTGTGCTCCTGGGATTGTTCATGTTGTCTTTCGAGACTGTATATTACTTTTTATGACTTAAACAATGAGCACATTTTAGGAGCCACTCAGGTATTGCAGTAATTCCACAAGGCTTAGTAAATTTTCCTCAAAAGATTTTGAAAGAGTTAGCAAGAGGTTTCTGAGTAGTTTGCGACACACTGCTAGTGTTATGATGTCACACTTAAACCAAGGTTTAATGACATTTGAATTTTCCCAGACATTAAAAAAAAACAATTCTTATTTATTACTAATTGTTGTAGTAGAACCATCATGGTTGAATTTCACTCAAGTAAAGTATCAACTCAAGGTTTACCAAAAAATTGCAGAACTACAGCATAGTGCACATTTAATACAATATCCCAAAGAAGCTCATTTGCTTCAGGTATTTAAAGAAATGCAAAAAAGTGAGATAAAAATACAAGCAAATAAACTCTTAGTCCTTGATTTTCTAAGAGCCCAAATAATTTGCATGTGCAAAGGGATAAATTGGGCATGCAAAAAGTGGGCATGTTGCAGAAGATTAACAAAGTGTAATCATGTGAATTTCATCATATACAAAGTGAAGGAAGTAAAAAAAAAATGCAAATGAGGCTTTGTGTGTATTGTTTGTTCTTGAGAGCTCCTAGATAAGTAAAAAGAAAAAACATAGAACTTGGAATAATTATCAGTGTGAAGCCATCTAAAGGCTGGGAGATGTGAGAAAAATTGAAAATCCTTTCAGACTATCTTTTAAGTGTTGACTTCAGAGGTGAGAATCTAGAGCGAACCTTCATTCATTCATTCATTCATTCATTCATTCATTATTTATTCTGGTTAGGGTTGTGGTAAATACTGGATGAGAGACAAAGGAGTACATCGCTAATTGGACCACAGTCATCATGGCATGTCTTTGGAGTTGGGAGGAAACACAGGAGCTTGAGGATATCAGCATGGACATGTGGAGAACATGTGAACCTTTACATTAATTAAGGGCTGAAGCTGTGAGGCAGTAACACTAGACACCATGCAGCGGATATCTAATACAAAACCAACCACTGAAATTCAGCATTTTATGAAAATGTCTGATTGTTTTCACCAATCTTCAAAAACTTTCATGATATAATTTTGGTCTCCGAAACTGACTTCCATGAATATAATACCTGCTCCTCAACCATATCGATTAGCACAAACAAATACCATCTGTACCTCTCAGGCTTATTAAATCACACTGTATGTACTAAATTAACATATGCACCTTGACAACACCCTTTATCTTTGACGTTTAGGTAGAGACATCCCTCATGGAAAATTCAACATATGCTGTTTTTAGCTTATGTGAAAGATGAATCCTTTTTTTTAATAGGTGTTATCAACCTTTTTTGTATCTCAGGACCATAGACCAAAGAGGTATATCTTGATCTCGGAGAAAAATTCACAGATTGTAAATATGTAAGAAGTCTAGACATCACCAGGTGCCTTGCAGATGTTTTCACTCTGTTTAGCACTCTACTGAGACAGGGAGCTGTAAGCTGCCGTTAGACAGGCAGCACGAAACACATCTGTTATTAGTCAGTCTTGTTGTCACAGCTCTGCGCTGTATTCAACCTGAAAACAGAACTCAGAACTGTCATAGGATGCAGAATAAACAAAGCAAATTTAGCCTCATAGGCGGACCACGGGCACAAAGCCGCTATGAGGAAGGAGTTGATTAATGATACTCATTCATCGTGGAAGATCTCTAAATAACATTCACATCGAGAAGGAACTGGACCTGCATTTTGCTTTTCAAAGGAACGACAGATTTAAAGGAGGAGAGCCTTTTGTGTATCTCTTGTGGTATAGTGCAGGGTGGCCATGTGACCGTAGCGTGGGTGCGGCTCATTATACAATGCCCACGTTGAGTCACGTAGTGACAATGAGTGTAAGAAAATCTCACAGCAGGAAAGCTCCGCCTAAATGACTAAAATCACTCATTATTTGCTGAAAAAAGTGATGCGATAAGTGTAGGATAAACTCTGGTTTAGGATATAGCTCCGTTTTCCTATAACAGCACATTTTCAAGTGTTTACTCTTCTTATAATACGGTGACTAGAATAGAAACTTTAATTTTTAATCAATAACACTGAGTTTTTTTAAACTATTTATAATTTCATTAAATGTTGTGAGACTCCTTACGTGATTAGGTACATAGTCATTAATCAGTCATAAACAGTAGTTCCTTCACCTGCCCCTCATTTTTCTCTCCTGTGACGTTATAACACAAAGAAACCCAACTTGTTGTTTTCCATAACTGTTAAATAAAAGTCTGCTTACTTACGTTGTTCATATTATTTCTCTTAGTTTTTATCAGTTCTCTTATTCCTCAACTTAATGAGCTGCTACTATGGAAACTCCAACATATAAGAACGCACGGATCCATTTAATTCTTTTAATTTCTAGCCAGAGCTGCTGGTATAAAAATGAATCCAGATATTCCTTCTGATTTAGTATTTGCTGTTACTGCCTTTACAAAATGTTCTATCATGCTGTGTGTTGTGTTTTGTTTGTTTTTCTTCAGCAAATCAACTGTGTGACGTTCCCCTTCCCGTTACACACCACCGAACAGCAACTCCTTAAACCAAACGATTGGAGCTACTGCGATTATTTTTGGGTAAGCAAGCAGTGGATGTAATAGAGAGAGAGAGAGACACAGAGAGAGAGAGAGAGAGAGAGAGAGAGAGAGAGAGAGAGAGAGAGAGAGAGAGAGAGAGAGAGAGAGAGAGAGAGAGAGAGATTTTTCATCACCAAGTAATACAGTCCAAACCCAGAGGTATGATACACGTAGGTACACGTGTCATTCTGTAATTTCTGATTCTAGTTCTTCTCATTTCTAAACTTAGTAATTCGACTCACATTATTCGCATCAACTATTGCAAATTGTTAAAGTAAACATTGATGTACAGTTTTTTTGTGAAAGCACTAATACACAACGGATCATGGACTTAAGACGATGATAATTATTTAAGGTGGATGTAGTAACTCAGTGGTTAAGGTGTTGGGCTACTGATTGGAAGCTCATGAGTTTGAGTCCCAGATCTACCAATCTGGGCCCCTGAGCAAGGCCCTTAGCCCTCAGTTGTTCAGCTGTATAAAAGAAATAAATGTGTCACTCTGGTTATATCAGACTGAAGACCCTGTAATCACTTATGTTTTATCCAATGTAAACAGTAGTTAGCTCACCAGCATTTGCTTCTCTTTTTCTCTGTCATTTGAACAACCCTCTCTCTCTGTCTCTCTCTCTGTCTCTCTCTCTCTCTGTCTCTCTTTCTCTTTTAAAAAAAAAGGGAAATTAAAGCACCGTGACAGTTGCATAGTGCTTACAACTGAGACTGTTTCCATAAATAAATGTTTCCTAACAAAAAATGGCTACACCAACAATTGTACCACAAATTTAAAATATTAACCTTTTAAACAGCAATAATTTTTTGTATTTCATTTATTGTGATGTAATTAATACAAGTCCCAGTGCAGGACTAGTCACTATAGAAACAAAAAATTAACATAATGAGTACATTGATATTAACCTATGCTTAATATTCGAACTTTGAACTTATACAAAAATCAGTTTCTGAACAATCAGTTTCGAGACTTCAATATCAATATTCCACAGCGCTCTTTTCAAGCTTGAGTCACTGCACCTTATCTTTGCCCGGGTTTCACTGTGTTCTTTAGGCTCCTTTGTAATGCCACTCTTTTAAATTGTACCGATACAGGAGATAAACAGCATGTTAATATTTAGGTCACTGCACACAGAGTCTCTGCAGATTCCTACCTCAAGAATATGTGAAGAAATTTCCAAGCAGGACAAAACATTGTTTCCATCATATAACTCCTGCTGATTTTATTTGACAGTGTGGCTCTCGGCATGTTTACCAGCTCTCATGTTTTGTCTCCTGTTGCAGGCAGACAGAAAGGACCCACAGGGGAATGCCAGCATCTCAGGCTTTGAGGTCTTAATGCAGAAGCAGTTGAAGGGAAAACAGATGCAGAAGGAGATGGCTGACTTTATGAGAGAGAGGTAGATCAAATCTCATAGCACTGCTTTAGTCTGTGTATCCTGCATTACCATTACTTTATGAACAGATGACTCGTAATGAGTTCCGATCGAATCCCATGTTGTTTTGTCACACAAATATATGGTACTTTAAAGACATTTCAGCTGGCAACTCAGCAGGATTCTCTGTAAATCCTGGGTTGTGTAACACTTTTATACTTCTTCTCTTTTGTTGCCATGAAAACCACCAGTGTCACATCGAATTTCCTCTATTTTATTAATGACAGATGTTGAAGTTCTGTAAATTCTCTACAGAAAACAAGTTTTTCTTTTCAAAATTGGGAAATCTTCCTGCTGAGTGGACAGAGTTACACAATTCAGCTTAATGACAACTCATGCTAGGTGTCGTTAGTATTGTTTCCTGATCGCTGAAACAGCAGTGTGTATTCAGTCCGAGCTCCCTTTCAGTGTATTCAGAAATTATCCATGCCATCACTTGGGTCATTTATTTATTTATTTGTTTGTTTGTTTGTTTGTTGTTTGTTGCCGTGTAGCTTTTAATAACATGAGGAAACTATATAAAAAATGTTTTACACAGTAGGGTCAGCAATGCCAAGTACTTTAAAGGGAAGGCTAAATTAAGTCCATTGTCCTATGTACTGCACAAACCAGCAGCTGACAGAAAAGATCTGGGAAAAATCAGGGAAAGTAGCAGGAATGGGATGTAAGGGGTCAAACGTAGTACCACTTTCCCATTTTCCTCACAGTGGGAATGAGGGGGGGTCAGCTAAAGGACAAGAAGAGCAGGAAATGCCCTCATCATGAGAATTTCTAGACCCAGATGCACTTCAACCACCATAGCTAGAAACCATGTTTTCTACATGTTAAAAATAAAAACAAAGAAAAAAACATAAAAGATGCTTTGCTTTTGTTCCTTTAGGATCAAGATCGAAGAAGAGTATGCCAAGAATCTCTTGAAACTCTCTCAGATCCCTCTCGCAGCTCAGGAGGAAGGGTAAGTGTTCATCTGTAGCAGCTGTAGTAGGTAAAGTGGTAATGGGTTTAAAGCATATGATGTAGGTTAAGAGAAAGTTCTTTGACTACAATATTACAACTTTCACAACTCCAGACATTTCATGTTACTGTAAGAATCCTCCTGTTTTAGCTAAGTTATTTCCATCAGAGGTCATTTTATACTAATAGCCAAGAGGCTACTATTCTTAGCTTAGCTTTAATTTACTAGATCAATTTTTCAGTAGATCAGACGTTTACATACATTTGTTTACATTTAATTGTATCCATCTGTGTGTCCATTAAAATCAGTGCGCCACTACAGTTCTGACCAGCATAAAACATTCCTCCAGCTTTTCTGTCATTACCACAAAGCTGTCACTCTGCCCAATTGCAGATTTCTCTGAGTCGCCATGCCAGTTCTGATAAAGAGGGCTAATTGTTTCATACAGAGCACAGATCATGCAGCAGAGGTCCACCCACCCAGACAGGCGCCACAATGCTTGCATTATTCTGCCTCTCATGGCAGATTTTGCTGTGACTTGTGATGGCCATTGTTCCGCCGCCTGGCTCCTGCAGCCACGTCCGCAAACACGTTTTTCCTGAAATTAACATTTGTGTAGTTTCCATTGTAGATGGCTTTGTTGCTAAAGTGCAGGCCATGACCTTTAATACCTTGCTGGAAAACCATGTGCTGCCTCTGAAATTGAGGACATGAACAATTCCATCCACATAATTACGTAAGAAGTGTGCATTAAAGAATTTGGTAAAAAGTAATTTTTCTGTCACTTTTGCCTTTATCTTATCAGACTGTTAGTATGTATTGTCTTTGTTTTGTGCCAAGATGAATAGGAAAGGGATGTATTGGAAAAGTAAAGTCCACACGTCTCCCATTTAGAGCCTTTTAAATCTGCACACTGGCCACAATTATTTCACTCAGAACTTTGGGCTCCTAATTGTTCAGGCTAACAAGTTTGACAAAAAAAAAAAAAAGTCTGATGAATGCCTGAAACAAGACAATAAACACTTCTCCATGCAGGTTCATCTTATTGTACTGCTTGACCCTTAAACTGATGAGTCTTTAACTGATGAATCAGTTAAACATATTTTAAAAATAACTTGCTAGTCTGCTAGTTATGCAGTTTTTTCCATTTTTGGCCTGGTGAATTTCAACATACTCTTTTGCATAGACATTTTAAGACACAGCATAAGCTGTTACTATAAAGACAACTGTGTCACAGCTGCAATTATGTTCTTTTGCCTTAGATTCAGTCTTTAGCTATTTCCACAGCTATCTATCCAAAATGTGCATGGTGCTGGATCAAAAGTACTGAATTTGCATCATGTCCAGAATGAGCTAGGTCAATATGACCATCTCATGCAAATTCCTCATATATCTCTAGTACACTTGGAGAGGCGTGGGCCCAGCTGAAGAAAAGCCTGGCAGACGAGGCCGAAGTGCATCTCAAGTTCTCTTCTAAGGTAATTCAAAAGATGTGAAACTGAATTTTGTCTAGTGATTTACAAAAGTATATCCAAGCTGACGTTTCTGCATATTTAATTCAAAGCAGCAATTTCCTCGAATGTCACATCAAATGTCAGAATCAACCAAAGCCAAAATACTGTTCAAATTTATATGATTGAGTTTATACTATATAGAAATTGATTCTCTTTATCTCCACAAATTACATGTTTAGTGTATATAAAGCCATTATGCATTTTAAACTCTCATGATGACACACTGTTTTAAAGTTTCAAATAAATGAAGATGGGATCTATTGTACAGCTGTTTGGAGGAGAGTCATGTTTTGTTCATCGGTCGATAAGGGAGTGTATTTACATGAACTGGCTACCGAGTTCGACCTAGGGGTGTGTTTAATAGTTTTACTCCCAAAGGAGAAATGCATTTTACCAAGAAATTCTGAACAGTCCTGCCTGCTTCAGGCGGGAAGTTTAACCAATCTCGCCTACTCCTACTACTATTAATTTTACTCACTCCTGCAGACAGATAAATTAGTGCCTTCCACTCCCGCAGAAGGTTTACCCAATCCCTTCCACTAACACATAAGGTTTAACCAGTCCAACCCACTCCTACAGAAGCTTTAACCAATCTAACTTACTCCGACAGAAGCTTTAGCCCATCTTACTCACTCCCACAAAAGGGATTAACCAATGTCACCCACTCCCACATAAGGTTTGACCAAGCCTAAAACTCCTGCAGACCTTTTGCATCATCCCACCATACTCCCAAGGAAACCTAACCAATCTTACTCAGTCCTGCAGAAACATTTCACCCATTCCAGTAGAAATGTTAACTAATCCCAAAAGCTTTTATAACTTTGACCTAAATGTGTCATGGCTTAATTAAAAATGGAATTTGTTTTTACTTTTGTTTGCACCAGACCACAATATTTTTAACAAACATACTCAGTTCTATTTCCCTGAAAACATACAATTGAATCCCTTTGACATTGACCAGTTATTGAAAATGAATGAACATTAATGAATTTGGCCTTTTTTGTCCCATGAGTCATATATCTGACTGCCCACTTCCATCCGTGTGTAAGATGTAAAATGCATCTAGTCCAGTAACCTTTCAGGTTGGTCCCAGTCTCATGCATCAGGAATTCTAGTCCCCACTACATTCACACTTTAATACAATGAACTAGTGTTGTACAATATTTTGTAGCTATCATCATATAGCTGTAATCATATCTCATTGTTAGCAGAGTGTTGTTACAAGTGTAATAATCAAATCTGCAAGATATTTATTGAATATGACCACAGAATGGCAAATGTAGGCAAACTCTTTGGGAGAGTTAGTCAGTGTTATATCTATTATTTCCATGCATGTGTGACTAACATGGACTTTGTGTTGATTTAGTTTTTTATATATTCTCCAGATACAGAGTGAAGTAGAAAAGCCCCTCCTTACATATCGAGACAACTTTAAAAAGGACATGAAGAAGTTCGATCACCAAATTGCCGATCTCAGGAAACAGCTGGCCAGTCGATATGCTGCTGTTGAGAAGGTACAGTACAGTACATTGTGTTATTAAGTCAGTACTGTACATGCAGACAGGATTAGTTCATAAATCTTTTTTTTTTTCAAAAATATTAGTGATGTAAGTATGAATATATCCAAAACTATTACAGAAGAAGAACTTTTGTTTAACTTTTCTAGCATTTCAGGAATCCTTCTCATGCATTATTAAAGCTCCACTCTATTTCCCAGATCACTAGACCATTTCCTAACCCCTGAGGCTTTTTGAGCTCTATAATAATCACATGGCCTTGCCCTTCATGCACGACCTTGAGACAGAGCATACAATTGTCTGCAGTGGAAAAGTGAAAGCAGTAAATAAACCATCCCCGAGAAGCTGATTTAATTTCAGTGCGGTCATTACAAGAGCCAAAGTGGAAGAAAACCAATAATATAAATTTAGGTTCGCATAGTCGAGCGAGTCAATAGGGAGGCACATCTGTAATTTAATTGAGAGATGACTGGAAATTGGATAAGAGATATACAGCGCTCAGAAAAGAGGATAAACTAAACCCTTTTTTTTTCTGCCTGCTGTGCTTGTAGGCACGTAAAGCGCTCACAGAAAGGCAGAAAGACCTGGAGGTAAAGACTCAACAGCTGGAGATCAAACTGAACACAAAGATTGAGGAGGACATCAAAAAGGCCCGCAGGAAATCCACACAGGCAGGTCAGTTTCACAGAAGTCAAGTTGAATTCACTTTTCTTCCCATCCTTGTAGGTTTATGATTTATGAAGGCTTAAACTTGAAATGAGTTTCTAAACTTAAAGTCAGTGCCTATGTGTGCATTTATTTCTGAAACAGACATTATAGATAAATAAATCTTTATCTATATCATTATGCTTTTATGACTGCCATTTAGTAAAAGTAGCTAAAATTAAACATTATTTAATTATTATTATTATTTTTTTTTAATTAAATCAGTTTGTGTGGTAGTCTGGGAAACCCATCACTTGCCGACGTGGCTGAATTCTGGTGTGAAAAATATTGGAAGAAATACCAATTTTTTTTTTTTTTTTTTTTTTTAATTGAATAGATTTTTAAATTCGTGTTAGGTAAAGAGCCACTTTAACACGCTTTCATTAACAGTTAAAGTTTGTCTGCTTGTCAGTGTGCCTTGCTATGTGTGACTTCCTGCATTATGAAGCACTTTTCACATACTGCCACATATATTTTATCTTTTTGTTTAAGATTTTGTGCCATTGCTCTTATGGAGAACTAGTTGGATTTGTTACAAAGACCAAGATAAGTACTTTCTGAGCTATTATTACAGCACAGTGCAAAAAAAAACCAAAAAAAAAAACCAAAAAAAAAACAGGGCAGCAAGGTGTATTTCCACTGGGAAGTACAGTATGACTCAAGTGACCTATAAGCCGAGTGGTGAATAATCCATTTCATACCCAAGAACCTAGTTAACCCTTTTGCCCAGATACCATCTGGGGCAAGTCAGAAATGGTGTTAGAAACCTGTATGAGACACATTTCTTGCAGAAAGTTCAGAATATCAAGTGGTGAATGAGTAGTGTATTTTCACTTTAATTGAATATTTGAACAGTGAGTATTGGCACACTTCATGGGTTTCATTCTTAGTAGCTCAACCTGAGAGAAAGACACACAGCAGAGCTATGCACATTTTTACATAAAATTAGTTCCTAAATAACTCCTAATTTCATGGGTAGCTTTTCAAAACAGGCCAACACATAGGATCTAGGTAGTCTGTCGGCAGGGGCGGTTCTAGGCCTTTTTAGGGTGGCTTCAGCCCCCCTGTGTGTGATCTCAGCCGTCCCTAAAACTAGAAGTATAATTTTTACTTTCATAAATAAACAATAAAAATTACGTTGCAGGACATGGGAAAGAAAATTATTTATCAGTTTGATCCAAGAGCGATTTTTTTTACTTTGCTTTTACGCGCGTGCGTTGTAGTCTTTCAAAAGTTCGTCATCAGCTGTCTGCTTTATCAAAACGGAGAAGCACAGGTACGCGCAGCGTGCACGCGCAGTCAGAGCTGGAGGCATTTATCTATAACGTTAATCGAATAGAAAACCGCAAAGACGGCAACCAAAAGCAGTGAAATTCACTATTCTTATTACCAGTGTTGATAGTACAAACAAAATATTAATGCAAAAATCAATTCAATGCTAAATAGAAAATAGCATTTATTGATTTGGTCTTTGTCTTGTGAATATTTTTTTATTGACTGCATTCATCGGACACACTGTTCGTAGAGAATGCACACATACATGAACTGATTTGATTCATCATTACATCATGCATAAGATTTTGGTGTCCACTTTTGCCATTTTAAATAATACCATAACATTTGCCTTACTATGTAGTCATATAATATATAATATAAAACTCTTCTTGTTTTTAATTCTCACTGAGGGCTAAAACCCCCTAAAGATGAAATCTTAGAACCGCCCCTGTCTGTCGGTAAGGGTTTTATTGTGGCTAAAGCTAATGGAAAACTCAGGAAAAAAATTGTCACTGAAGGACACAAAGACGTGAAAGAGACATAAAGAAAGAAGAGAAATATACATAGAAAAAGACACAAGATCCAGATGGAAGACATAACAGATAGATTAGAACACATAATTTTTACAGTGATAAAACTAAAAACATAGTTTTTTATTTGCTTTAATTACTTACACAAGCCTGGAACATCAGGATATAGACAAAGGGAATTTGGAAGAATGGGAAAAGACTAAGCTTGTTTCAGAACTATTTTTGAAAGCTTGGGAAGACAAATAAACACAAAGAAACCAGTCTAAAGCACGTTTCTCGGCAAGTAGTATAGATTAAAATGTTGTTTTGGCTCCCTCTAGCGGTGAATTATGTGCATTGCGCTAGAAATAAAAACAAGCGCTTAAATATGGAGTAGTAAACTTTTAAGTCAGTTCATTTTCTCCCTAATATTATTATGAATCTACTTTTATTTTCCTTATGAACATTTCTCAAGTTAGACTAAATGTCAGTTTGAATGAAGAGATAACTGGAGCTCACAGTTCATAAAAGATAAATAATTAAGAAAGCTACCTAAACATCTTAACATACTGATCTTCTCTAGCATGAAGCTATCTACCCTTACTATAGTGCCATCATTCTGAAATAAAAAGAATCAGTATTGGATATGATTTCTCACCACAGGTGATGATCTGATGCGATGTGTTGACCTGTACAACCAGTGTCAGTCTAAATGGTTTGAGGAGATGGTCACTACAAGTCTGGTGAGATGATTTGCCTGCTCTATAAGAATACACTATGAATCACTGAATTTTGTTATGACATTGTTTTTGCATTTCTTGTATTTATAAGGAGCTGGAGAGACTTGAAGTGGAGCGAATCGAAATAATCAGAAAACATCTCGGACAATACACGACGCTGCGGCATGAGACGGACATGTTCAACCAAAGCGTAAGTCATACCCTTGGAGCACACCTACACTGCTAGAATCCCACCAGCTAAGTACAATTACCTCGAATAGTCAATGCCAGGCTTTGATCAAGTCACTGGATAGTTGCATTCCTTCAGGCTGCCACACATTTCTGTGAAACTATCATTAGCACACTTCCACAAAAAAACATGCAGTATAAAGTATGACAATGTTTTCTGTTGTACAGACCATAGAGCCAGTGGACAAACTACTCCAGATTGTAGATCCATCTAAAGACAGAGAGATATGGGTAAAGGAGCACAAGACAGGTGAGGTGAGACCAGTGGACATGGAGCTCTAACTCAGAGAGAAGGTGTTGGTGAAAGAAGAGATGGATTCTTTGGTCTTTTCTGCAAGAACATGGGGAGAAACAACATACTGGAGTAGAAAGAAACATGAGTTTATGAATGAAACTGCTGTCAGAGGAGCTGGAGCTCAACTGCCCAAAGCAGTGTGTTATACAGAAGTGGAACTTTGACCCACATGATAGATCCAATACAAACATGTATAAATCTTTCTCTCTCTCTCTCTCTCTCTCTCTCTCTCTCTCTCTCTCTCTCTCTCTCTCTCTCTCTCTCTCTCTCTCTCTCTCTCTCTCTCTTTCTCTCTCTCTCTCACACACACACACACACTCACTCACACAGGATTTATCAAAGAACCATCGCTGCACAAATGTCTGTAAAAACAATGAACGGAGAGATATAATGAAGTGACAGTTACAAGATGAACTGGATTAATTAAAATGTTAAGCCTGTGTTAAAATTTTAAGAGAAAATTGGCATGAATTAATCTGCTGTTCTTTAAAGTCTTCAAATTGGAGGGAAATCGTCTCAAGTGTTCACCTGATCTTTTGGAGCTTGTGAGATCAAATCCCAGAGATGCTGTGCATTTATGGATAGAGGAACAATTGGACCGTCCTCTCTATCAAACTGATATTTGTAAACTGATACTTTTGGGAATATTTTTTATGTTTATTACTTTTCACATTGATGAAATTGAGCTCAGTAAAATTGTGGCTGAAGTTTTTAACAGATAACATGTTCTTCATGTCAGACTCTATGATGATATTCTGCTTACACCATTAATCAGTGCGTTCTGGGATTGCACAGTAAAAATCCAATCCAATTTGGAATCCAATCCCATCGTATAGTTCGTCCATTATCACAGAACATCATAGCAGCTGCCAGTCACTTTATACTAAATTGCAGTCATGGTCAAATATTTTTGGTCGTATTTTTACTAAAGTAGGAACCCGTTTGTCAGTCACATTATGTCTTCTAAGGGACGTGATGTCATCTCATGATCACAGAATTAATTTTTTTGTCTGCAACAGCACTTCAGGTAGAAAAAACAGATGCTGGCATGAATGTTCTCCTCCAAGAGTGTTGAGCTGCCTAATCAAATGCTTGTTAATATATATATATATATATAAAATAAAAAAAGTTTTTTGTGGAAAAAAAAGGGTAGAAATTTTAAGACAAACTTTCTATTATATCAAGAATACATTTATTGTGATTGGTTTGCAATTACAATTGCAATGATGCAAGGGTTTAGATCTGACTTCATGAATGTGATATTAATATGATTTGTGTGTGTATATATTGAAATAAACTTTATATTCCTATTATTTGGCTTTATAACAGCCTTCAATCTCTTTCATAACCTCTTTCATATGCTCTTTCATATGCTCTTTTCATATGCTCATCTTTCATATGGGAATCTCTCTGTTATAATATACACTGATTCACTCTGTTTGTTTTTAGATCTTTTTCTTCTGGATGATTTCGCACTAAGTCTTATTACTAGTCATCATTTTTTTCACTCAGAAATCTTGCAGCATGTATAGCTGTGCACTGAAACTGCATATCTCAAGCTATATATAATACTAAAAAATAAAAAATATCTTGAGAGCTTGTGAAACTTTAGAATACATCTAATGTATTAATTTGGCAAATCAAGCCAAACAGTGGCTATCATGCAGTCTGGGGATTTGACCTCATAAGCTTTGATATCATATTCCACTGCCACCATCTTCTGGTCCTAATGAATACTGAGGCACACTTCCACAACACAGCTCCATAAACAGCTTTATCCATCTGCTTCCTTCTGATCTTTTGAGAATTTTCTTTACTTTTTGTAACAGACAGTGTTGAGGACAGGCTCCAAACATCCAGACATGTAAGAAATGTGTAGAAATTAAAGAGCTACAGATAATATATTGAAATTATTTTGCACTATGCTAGTTTTTATACCAAATGTTGTACTGAAAATAATAATAACACAAGTTTTTATGTTACTGACTAAAAAAGATCTCTCTCTTTTTTTCTCAATTTCTAACAGCTTTGTTATGGTTTCTTTGATTGCTGATGTACATTTCTTTAGTTTTGGTGTTTACTACAAAATGTATGTAGAAGATTGTAAATGAAGGATAAAATGTCAACTGATTTTTTTTCCCTTGTGAAATAAAGTATATTAAAGTTACAACCTTCATTCCTGGAAATAAAAAGAATGCAAAAATATTTTTATTTCTAATTTTATTGTTAAAAAATTGACATTTATAAGGGATTACAATACAATCTTATTAATACAGTGAATCCTGTCTGAAAAAAAATCCCTTAGTAATCCATTTATTTCCAAAATTTGCACACTTGCAAAACTGGAATGTAAGTAAACCTACCAAACCTACACTTCTGTTCAAAAGTTTGGGATCACTTGGAAATTCCCTTGTCTTTTTTAATTAGAGTTATTTTGTGCTGTTCTTTGAAGAGAGAAATTCACAGTAAGGTAAGATAACTTCATAATCATAAAAAGATAGAACGTTCTTTATTTCCTGATAACAAACCCACAACACCTGATGATCCTCCAGACACGGAACTAAAGTGAAACTAAAGCTAAAGAAGGTGTTTACAACCCGTTCAGTTACAAAATGATCGTCTTATAATCGTTTAGCCTTAAAGACGATTAACATGGATTAGCAAACAACATGAGACTGAAACAGAGGACTGATGGTTACTGATAATGATCCTCTTTGAAATAATGATCTTTATTTAAAATTGATCGGATTCGTTTTATGTTTTAGAAATAGATCAAATGTGTTTTTTTCTTTAGAAAACTGAAATGTCCGAGTGATCCCAAACTTTTACACAGCAGTGTACAGTTATATATCTTTAAATACTCAGTGGGTATAATAATAATAATAATAATAATAATAATAATAATAATAATAATAATAATAATAATGAGAAGAAGAAGAAGAAGAAGAAGAAGAAGAAGAAGAAGAAGAAGAAGAAGAAGAAGAAGAAACTAATCAAATATATCTTATATTTGCAAAAAGAACTTGTTGGCATTTCAGAATGACGTTTTGGCAAAAAACATTCAAATAATTGAACAGTCATGCAATATTGTTGCTTTGGCTTTGTTTCTGATAGATATCAGATGTACTCTAGGATGTCCTGTTTCTTTGGTCCTCTTCTTAAGTTCTTCTTTAAAAAAATTATAAACGGTGAGAAATGACAACACATCTGGTTAGCTATTCTGTGTATGAACTAATAGTGCAACAATACACAGCTGGCCAAATGATTCCTATACGATTCAGACAATTAATAAGATGGAGTTTGTTTTTATTTAAGGCTCATGTGTGGTGATTTATTTCAGATCCAGTGTGCAGGAGTTCTCAGCCAAAACAACTAAATTGTCACTGACCAGATATTTACAGCCTACACTGTATTTTAAGTAAAAAAAAAAGGATAATACTGAGAATATAAAGGTGTGACCAGCAAAAGGCTTAGTCAATCATCAGTTTTTTCAGGGAATTGAGATAAGTTGGGATGAGAGAACTGACTGATTCATCATCATCAGTGAGGATCTTCTCGCCTCTGCCTTCTGAGCCCACAGAGCTGGGGGATCGTACCACCCCTGCATAAGGAGTGCTGTAACCCTGTGACAAATTCAACAACACAATGTCAGAACAAGACACTATAAAATACACAATATTGCCAAAAGTTTTGGGACTTTCCCTTTACATGCACATGAACTTTAATGTCCATTCTTAATCCGTAGGGTTTAATATGAAGTCGGCCCTCACTTTGCAGCTATAACGGTTTCGAATCTTCTGGTACGGCTTTACACAAGGTTAAGGAGTGCGTTTATGGGACTTTTTGACCATTTCTTTAGAAGTGCATCTGTGAGGTCAGGCACTGATGTTGAGCGAGAAGGTCTTCGCTCTAATACATCCCAAAGGTGTTCTATCGAGTTGAGGTCAAGCCGCTATCCAGGCCGGTCAAGTTCCTCCACACCAAACTCGCTCATCCATGTCTTTATGGAGCTTGATTTGTGCGCAGTCATGTTGGAACAGGAAGAAGCCATCACCATACTGTTCCCACAAAGTTGGGAGCATGGAAATGTTTCAAATGTCTTGATATGCTGAAACATTAAGAGTTCCTTTCACTGGAACAAAGGGGAGAAACACAACCCCTGAAAAACAACCCAACACCATAATCCCCCTCCACTAACCTTTACACTTGGCACATACAGTAAGTACCGTTCTCCTGACAAGCGCCAAACCATGAATCATGCATCGGATTGCCAGACAGAAAAGTGTGAGTCGTCACTCCTTTACACGACTGCATCCAACGCTTTGCTTTGCACTTTATAATGTAAGGCTTATATGCAGCTGCTCAGTCATGGAAACCCATTCCGCGAAGCTCTCTATGCAAAGTTCTTGAGCTAATCTGAAGGCTGCACGAAGTTTGGAAGTCTGTAGCGATTGACTCTGCAGAAGGTTGGCCACTTCTTCAGCATGCGCTGACCTCTCTCTGTGATTTTACATGGCCTACCAGTTCGAGGCTGATTTGCTGTTGTTCTTACACAAATGTTTGTAGAAACAGTCTGCATGCTTAAGTGCTTCCATGTACAGTATACACCTGTGGCCATGGAAGTGATCGGAACACCTGAATTCAATGATTTGAAAGGGCGTCCCAAAACATTTGGCAATATAGTGTATATGTAGTTTTTTTTCCCAGGGGAACTGCTGTCATGATCAGACTTACTGATGAGTAGCCCTTGCCAAAGCTGCCTCTATTCTTGGTCCTGATCTTAGTCAGAGCAGACTCGGCTATGTCGGCTCTCTCCTCTGCGTCGTCCAGCTCGTGTACGGTCTTTCTGTACTTGGCCAGGTTTGTGTTGGCCTGCTCCTCCTGCAAGAAGACATTCATCAACTGAAGCTGAATATTTTAGCTGGCCTCATGACAGCACACAGATATCAAGACACACTGAACTTCTTTAATCGAGGCTGCAGGTGGATAAATCTGAGTACAAGATGAGAGCATGTGAGAATGTTAAATAAACAGAGGGTCTCGGTACAGTATATTTGAGTTTGATTCCTAAGTCAGATAGGAATAAATTTGAGGGGATTTTAAACAGTGATTTGCTGGGGCTTAGTTTAGGTCAAATGAAGCTTTTCGCTCAGTTGCATTCTATCTATCTGATATCTCTGATCTAAGTAAAATCTGAGCTTTGTTGTTTATTCATTCTGCAGTCTAGCCATTCATTTTAGTTCACATTGCACATAAGTTTAATTTTCCTGGCCTTTGTCAGCATGTGGAAGTAAACCTAATGTGCCAATGCCTGAATTTAGTCCAAGATGATTTAGACACACTTGTCTTAAAGCATATCTTCACCACACACCTCGTTTCATTTAAAAACAGAGAGTCGGCTCACATATTAATAGGATGACGACACTGTTGGGTTCAATACCCAGAGCTCAGATAAATGACAGGTGTTTTTTTTGTTTCTTTTTGCTGATTCTTCAGTTGCACTCATGCCACTGCATTTAACAGACACGTTTATATTTATATTATTTATAAATAACTAATATTTTAAGAAAGGATATTATAAGATGAGATAAGATAATCCTTTATTCGTCCCACAACAGGGAAGTCTTGCATTGGTGATTAGCTTAGGGATACAAGCTAAAAAAAAGCAAAAGTGACTTAAAATTAGAAAAGATATTATAGAATAGATCCCGCTTTTTAAAGAATATCCACTCAGGTGAAAATCCGAGAAAACATCTGATAATACGAAAAGTTTTAACTGCTTTCTCAGTATAAATCATTTCTTACTTACACTCACACTTAAAGTCTTCTTCTGAGGTTGTACAGTGTATATATACAGTGTATATCCTGATACAGTGGTACCCCACTTATCGACCTTAATCCGTTCCTTAAAACCGGTCGAAATGCGAAAAGGTCGAAGAGCGAATGTAATTATCCCATAAGAAATAATGGATACCCAATTAATCCATTCCAGACCTCCACCGATACCCAATAATTAACAATTTTTGCCCCTTTTTAGCAGTATTAATACGAAATAATACATAAAATAATACAGGTACATAAATACTAAAAAAATTACTAATAATAAATATACTAACAAAAATAATTATATTGACCACTAAATAACACTAATATTGTTCACAAACCGAAGTTTAATTTACGATAGATGCTCTTTCCACGAAGGCTGAGGCGAGACTGGGAAGATCCTTCCCCTCGGGCCACGTGGGTCGAGGTCGATAAGCGGGGATTTGGTCGTTCAGTGGGCACAAATTTCGGTTGGAAAACTGTTCGCTAAGCGAAAAGGTCGATGTCCGAGCCGGTCGATAAGCGGGGTACCACTGTATTAAGTTATGTTACTGTTATACTATGCATTTTTAGACCATTTTGTGAATTGTTTGAACTTATGTGTTCAGAATTTTTCGTTTTGGTTTAGAATGATTTTCTTCATACCGCCTCCTCCACTTGTCTCTTATAGGTTTTCATTTTGATTTGCAGGCGTTCCAGCAGGTCCTGCATTCTTTGCTGGTTCTTCTGGTCCTCCTCAGACTGGAAGAGGAGTTCCTTGAGGCGCCGTTCATTCTTCCTCAGCGTCTTCACCGTCTCTGCACACTTCTTCTGCTCTGTTTCCAAATCCAGCTCTAACTCCTTTACCTACAAGATAAAGAAAGTGAGGAAACATCTGATGTGTACTGGAGATATTATTGGATTGTCTAAAAAACCAAAAGCACAGGAACAGATGCTGAGACATAAGGTTGTTGAGTGGTGAACACCTCTGTGTGTCTGAAGTGCAGTTTATATGGAGGCAGTGTGAATTTCTGTTCTTTACCCTGCCTTCCAGCTTCTGAATAATCTTTTTTCCTCCTTTCATGGCCAGCTGCTCAGCCTCATCCAGTCTGATGGTCATGTCTTTGAGCTGAGCCTCCAAGCCCTTCTTCACACGCTCCAAATGCATGCTGTGCTCCTGCTCCACACGAAGCTCCTCAGCCACTCGTGCAGTCTGCACAGAAAAAAACACAAGATCACAGAGTCTGTGAGGTAAAGACAATCGTCTCCAAGCTCATGTACTGTTAACTGCATAGCAATAGCAGTCCTACGAGATGTGGTAGCTTAGTGGTTTAGGTGTTGAACAACTGATTAAAAGGTTGTTAGTATAAATCCTAGGTCCACCGAGCTGCAAATGCTGGGCCCCTGAGCAAGGCCCCTAACTCTCAGTTGTCTAAAAATGAGATTAAATGTAAGTTTCTCTGGATAAGGCCATCTGTCAAATGTTAAGATCTGATCACTGCATATCTTTTTAATTTGTCAGTGTGATGTTGTGTATCTTGTGTTTTAATCAAGAGCTTGACCAGATAATTGGAGTCCATAACCAATGATGTTTGGGTCTATGCTACCATGGATTACTATACCTCACATAGAGCTTTCTTGATCTTATCATTAGCTCCTCTCAGTTCATTCTGCAGCTCCTCGTGCTCCTGGGTGACCTGCTGAAGATCCACCTCCAGTTTTCGCTTCCCGCTGCAGGCTGACTGTAGCTGCACGGACATGAAGTCATGAGAAAACAGTTGAACGTCTTAATAACGCCGTCGAAGGCATGATGAATTTATTCACTAATGATAAAAACAGTATTCTAATGTATCATTTGTTTCAATTTGGTTTTAATTGTTTTTGACACCAGGTCAGGTTTCTAACACGACCGCACCTGGTTGTTGATGTCGTTGTATTTCTCCCTGGACTCTTGGAGCTCAGTCTCCAGGGTTTTGCGAGCTCGCTCTGCCGCTTCGAGTACGGTGCGGCTCTCTTCCGCCTCGGTGACCAGCAGAGTGCAGCGGCGCTCCAGCAGTGCCTGTTCCTCTCTCAGCTCCTCCTGCAACCGTGCTTCTTCTTCCAGCTGAACCTGCAGGTCCTGAAGCAGACCATACAGTGTCAGGTGTCACTGTGCAAGGTTCAGCGTGATCATTCATCACACCGTTTCTTAACGAAGGAAATGTACCAGTTTATCACCTTCACTGACTGGCCACTTTATTACATATATCTAACATACAGGTTCACAGAGGTGGGAAATCATGGAACTGTTAAATGTTAAAAGATTGGAATACAGCCCTGTAATTGAGGAACTGTCATGCTGCTAAAAGTGTGGATTAAATATATGATTCATAATAAAGTGATACAAAGGGAACTGGTACTTTGTACAGTTGCAGAGAAATGTGAAAATAAACAAATAACAAAAACACTAGAGGTGAGGAAACCTTGATCTGTTGTTGCATCTTTTTGACACTTTTCATGAGCTCTGCGTTGTTCTTATTGAGCAGGTCCACCTGTAACTCCAGCTCATTTATATCACCGTCCATCTTCTTCTTCACACGCGCCGCCTCTGTCCTTCCCTTCACCTCCACATCCAAACTGGCTTGAACAGACTCCAGCGCCCTCTGGTGGATTTTCCTACATGTAACATTCACACTTTTAAGTTTGTTTACGCTTTTACGACTTTGTATAGCACAAGCAAAAGAGTCAAGAATAGGACTTCTTACTGGGGATAGTAAAACAAACGAGAAAGATTAATTTAAGAGTATACATTTTTGTATGTAGTGTATTTTAGAACAGCAAACTGGTCACCTTGTAGCCTCCATCTCCTCCTCCTTCTCCTGCAGCCTACGGTCAGTGTCTGCTTTGGCTTGAGAAAGCTCCAGTTGCAACCGAAGTACTTTTGTCTCCTCAGCCTGCAAAGTCAAATCTAGGATTAGAGTTGTGTTTCCAGTTTAACGGTTACGTTTTTACAGTTAGAGCGGTAAAAAAACCACAAAGTGTGGGTAGCGTGGCCGAGCGGTCTAAGGCGCTGGATTAAGGCTCCAGTCTCTTCGGGGGCGTGGGTTCGAATCCCACCGCTGCCAAAACAATGAGTTTTGATTGATGATTTTAAGGAAACCATTGTACATCAAAGGAGAATCCGAGGGCCATAAAATAAAATGCTTTCCTTGAGCTGTCAAGTTTGATACTTGAAAAATAATAATCCCCTTAAAATCGAGCTAAAAAGTCGAGCTAATCTATTATAAATCCTCTATCCTAATTAATATGTGATGATTTCCTGTTACTAGACTTATAATACTAGACTGTTAATAGACTTAAAAAAATGCGCTTCTATATGTGGGTAGCGTGGCCGAGCGGTCTAAGGCGCTGGATTTAGGCTCCAGTCTCTCTGGAGGCGTGGGTTCGAATCCCACCGCTGCCATATGAGGTCTTTTGAATATCTGGAAATGTGGGATTTTTAGACCTTGAGATTGAATTTGATCGCACTGTACGGTGTTATTCTGATTATTTGGGAAAAATAACAATATAACAGAATGATTTATACCTAGTGTTGTGGTTCTTGAAGTTTTATTCTGATTATATGCATTGAATCTACTACCAATCTACTAGCACTGCTCGACTGGTCCCACCATCTCTCAGAGTAAGATGGTCCTGCACATCCTGCACCCTATCATACCTTCAAAACCCTTTCTCCTTTTCCTCTCTACTGCTGGCTTCTGCCACCAAAATGTTCATCTCCTCATTTCCCTCATCTGTGGAATTCTCATGCCCACTTTCTTCTAAAACCTAGAAGATTTCTGGCCCTGGTCCTTGCAATAGATTTAAAACACTAACGATTGTCTAGAAAGCAAAAAATGCACCATCACCTGCACTGCTCTATGCTCCCTCCTTTAATTTAGTACTGCTTGTGTTGGCTCTACCATTCCACCAGGGTATAAGGAAGGCATGCATCAAGGCTCTTCTTTGTTCTAGTGCCTAGGTGGTGGAAAGAACATTCACTAGATAATAAGCTGAGCTGTCTTCAAGTGATGACTAATGACATACAGTACCTGCTAATGGTGTACATAAATTACCCCTTGGTTATTTAAAAATTGTATTGTTGTCTGTGTGTTTTTCATACAATCTGACTTCCCCAACAGGGTTTTTATTTGATAGTGCACTTAGTCATTGATGTTGTTAACCAGTACCAGGCTGTATTTACTGGCTTAAGAGCACTTCTCTATGTTACCTTGATAAGTGTGTCTGCCAAATAAAGAAACTGAAAAAAGTATTCATATATAGGATAATGTGCATTATCATGCTGTAATTTAGGCCACGACTTAACCTAACAATCTAAATTGTTCTTCAGTTTGTTCCTCTGCAAGTTCAATTCAATATAATTCCAATTTATTTGTATAACGCTTGTAACAATGGATAATGCCTCGAAGCAGCTTTACAGAACATAAAAAGAATGCAAAATTACATAAAGTTTAATAGTTTACCAAGATTTAAAACAAATACTAGACATATATGGATGAGGAAGAACCTTTGAGAGGAACCAGACACAAAATGGAACCTCATCCTCATTTGGGTGCCACCGGAGGTTGTGGTTATAAATTGTTATAAACAATGGAGAGTGATACTATGAATAATGTCATTTCTACAGTCAGATACAGTCTGACAATGATGTATTGATTAGGAGGTTGTGTTTGCAATCTACATAGAACAGCTAAAAATCTTTACAAAGAAATGCTTAAACAATCTTTTTCCCCTAAGAATGTAGACCTTCTTACACTCCTAACCCATTTCCAATTTTCCCAGGATTTCAGGGGCATTAAACAGAATTAACAGGGTAATGTGTCTGAGCAGTCTAAGATTAAGCTTTAGGCTCCAGTCTTTTTGGAGGTGAGTTCAATTTGCACTGCTTCCACCTTCGACTTTGGTATGTTGTGGAAAAGAAATTGTCATAGAATGTAAAGTTACCAAGGAAAGTAAACAAGGATACAGTAGCAGTTATGCAGAGCACCATGGCAGAAGATAATTGTGTAATGACCTGACAATTTGTGCTTGAGTTCAGATTAAAGGTGATCATAAAGACTAAGGGCCTTGAGTTTGAATCCCACTGCTACCAAGAGCAAGTTTTGAATGTAGGACTACTGAAGAGTGTCACTTGCTTGCTTATATAAACGTCATACAGTAAAAGTGGAATGAGTTACCAGATTATGTGAATGAATGAATTACATGCATTATCTATTTCATAATGTTGCCGTATTGTACCTTATAAAAGCACCAAGTTTAAAACCATCATGAGTCCTTTATTATTATTATTATTATTATTATTATTATTATTATTATTATTATTATTATTATTATTATTATTATTATTATTATTATTATTATTTTTATAAAGGTCAGCTCTGATTATTTTTCCACTTCATACCTCTAATGCTGCCTCAGACTCCTCCAGTGAAGCCTGAAGTTCTTCTTTTTCCATCTCAATCTTCTTTTTCATTTTCTGAAGCTCATGAACGCTCTTTCCCCCATCCGAAAGTTGGTCAGTAAGATCAGCGATTTCCTCTGAAATAACATCATTATTGTGTAGAGTTACACAACAGACTTTAGATTCAGTGTCATAAAATTTCAGGGCTGGTGGTAACGAACTGCAGCAGTGTTTATGTGAAAATATGGCAGGTTTTTCACACCATACACCACCTCTGCCTGAGGAACCCTACTGAGTCAGCATGTTTCCCACACTGGATACATTCTGCACAGCTAATTATAGCTTTCTCTTTTAACCCCAATCATAAAAAGGAAAGATTATTTTGGCATTGTGTGGTCTTAATCCCTCATAATACCAGTGTAGTTGAACAGTAATTAATGTATGTGTGGGTTAAGTGAGTCATGTGTATTGATTTTGACTGTCATACTAGCCAATAGCCAATCTTCATGTGACAGCTTTACTTACTGTAATTTAATTGACAACTTACTGTAATTACTATAAAACAAAGAAAAGCAGTACACATGTCAAACATGATCAGGCAGCATTTGGTCATTTAAGGTCATTTAACATACGGCATTAAGTTTGCATTAATGTAATTTAGAGACTGCATATTTTACCTTGGAAGGCTTTGTTTTCCCTGCGTAGAGCCTCGCTTTGCTCCACAGATTCCTCGTAGGCTGTTTTGAGCTTGAAGAGCTCGGCGGCATGCTGTCTGCTCTCTTTCTGACAGCTTTCCACCTCGGCTAACAGCTCCTCACACTTCTGCCTCCAGTCCCCCAGCTGCTTATCAAGCATTCGCTGCTTCTTATCCATCACCGCAGCGGCATTGTTGGCCTGTGGTATTACAATTATGAAGCATCTAGTTAAATATTTAAGATAATGTGTAACAAAACACTCTGGCCATGAGTCGATATGGTTTAAGACGCTGATATCTCCAATTGATTCAGTTTATTTGTAACAAAATTTAAATAAAAAAAAAAGACTCAATAGACATTTTTTTTCGTGAATTATGAACAAAGCAGAAACTATGCATTTTATTTGATAAAATCCAATAAATCAAATTTTGCTTTTACCAGAGGTAAATAAATACATACATACATACATACGTACGTACGTACATACATACATACATACATGCATACTTCCAAAACTGATTGAATAAACAAAGTCTATTCAAATAAACAATTTCATGAAACTATATTAATTATAAGAGATGTTGTTTTTTTAGGGACACTGTATCTTCCCAAAATGTGCTAATTATATTTATATAACTTTATAGCTTGTGCAGATTGTGATCTATTATCTCTTTACAATTTACAATTAATAATTTAATGTGGCCAAAAATTAAAAGCTTGCTCGGTCAGAATGTGTTTGAAATAATATCCATGATGAACATGATGTCTGCTCAAATCATCATATCACACTGCAGAGTGTTTGTTATTGAGCCTGAGAGACAACATTAAAAAAGTAAACCTAATTAATCTTAGCTTGTAATCCTTTTTATGATAGAGTACATGAATACAATCTTATAATTTCAGATGGTCTTATCACATAAAGCTATAGCCAATCTTAAGCAAAATGTGTATATTTAACTAAAGCCTTCGAATTCTCACTTATGATTGGTCAGAAAGTGTTGAATAATTTCTCTAACGGCAGCTAATACACATGTTTATACTGTATGAATGTGCTTGTACTAATGCATCGTTGTTTCCATGGTAACAACTTTTAAGACACAGATGATAAAAAAATTGCAAGTTGAGGTGGTAAAGTTTCATATTCAGTGATGA
This sequence comes from Tachysurus fulvidraco, assembly GCF_022655615.1. Lineage (NCBI taxonomy): Eukaryota > Metazoa > Chordata > Actinopteri > Siluriformes > Bagridae > Tachysurus > Tachysurus fulvidraco. The sequence continues at coordinate 13,746,418 of NC_062525.1, read as the reverse complement.
TTATTTAGATTTTGTGGAAGGAGTCTCCAGTAACAGTGAAAGTTTTTCCACTGTTCAGAATGTTGGAGAAATGCTTCTTTACCTTTTCCAGGTCCAAACAGAGCTCCTCCACCTCCGCCTGCAGCCTTTGTTTGGTTTTTTCTAGGCTGGAGCACTTGGCCTGTGTGGCCTCTGCAGCTTCTTCAGCCTCCTGAAGCCGAACCTGCAACTTTTTCCTGCAGACACACAACAGTTGCACAATAATTTCCAGTAGTTAGTAAAAAAAAGTATTTCCATTTATTTATTTAAATACTTGTATAAAGTGTCAAACAAAAAAATGGGCCTGTATCCGGTTTGACTAGTTCCTAAAGAGCATTTTCCTTTCTTGTAAAACTGGATTAGGTTAATTATATTTGCCTCCTGTCATGACATGACTGTCAACTGTCTCCTGTCTATTCATTTCATCATTCATTTGAACCCTTATGTTCTGTTCAGTGGTAATGGATAACACAATGGTAAAACAGACTGTTTGATTTGACACAATATAATGATAAAAACTGTATTATTCAATAATATTCTCAAAATCTGTACTGACAGGTGTGTGAGCACAGGTGCGAATGTAACAGAAAGGAGGTAAATATGACAGGAAATACAGTTACAGGTTTGTTTGGTTTTTCACCTTGATACAGACCAAATTGATAATGAAATGAATAGCATCATTGTGGGAGACATTTCAATATAGCCCCAGCTTTATGTGAAGAATAAAACACAACCAGGTTTGCTGATTTAGGAATATAATTCATGATGGGGTGATATGATGTGATGTGTCCCGACAGGCAAAGTTAATGTTACCACACAGAAGTTTTTAACACTATGGTGATTTCCTGTATCACTATAGATCCTGAAGTGCTTTATTTCTCTTACACAGCAGCAATCTGGCAACACATTTTTATATGAACACTTAATAAATGCTACATTTTGAATGTCCACAAACCAGGTTCGTTCCTGTTATCTCATGTTAGAGCAACAGTTTTTACCTCACCAGCTTTATTTGCTTTTTAAGCCCCCCAAAAAAATTCATATTACTGAAAAAACTGTGATCAACCTTAAAAACTTTTTCAAAAAACATGGATTCTCCTTCCATGAAATGCTAAATAAATGGCTCAGGCTTATTGCAGAATCTGTCATCATAATCAGTTATTACATGTGTTATTTACAGCAGTTAATGTAGCACGAAATCCTCTGCTTTTTCCAGAATCCCTGTGTCAGTAGTTACTATAGAAACGATCATAAGAATCATAAGATCAATGAATCGAATGAACCTTCGGACCAGTTAGAACTGAAAATTCAACAATGCATTGGGATGAATATTTTAAACATGAATAATCATTTCGGCCCAAAGTAAACAGAAAGCTTTAACACGTCTAGGGTCATACAAGATGCTTTGACTGGACAGGAATTAGTCATTGTTTAACTTGTATGGTTCATTATAAGGTATGCACATGGGATTGGCATGTGCACACTAGAACTGCTCATGCATGTGTGTATATACAGTATGGATGTGAGAGTGTGTGCGTATGCGAGACATGTACTTGGCCTCCTCTAGTTCATCACTGTGCTGGATAGAGTCAGCCTCATGGCGGCTCCTCCAGTGTGTGACGTCGCTGTTGAGCTTGGAGACAAGGCGCTGCAGCTCCAGTTTGCTCTCTTGTTCCTCCTCTAGCTGCTCCTTCAGCAACTCACACTCTTGTCGCACTACTGCCAAACTGCTGCTCAGTGCCAATTTACTCTGTTCACACACACACACACACACACACACACACACACACACACACACACACACACACACACACACACACACACACACACACACACACACACACACACACACACACGCATTTCTGAAAACAATACCCAATTAAAAAATATTTGGTGTGATTTGTGTGTATATATTTATTATGGTTGTGCTATATTACAGTAATAGGTTTTATATAATCAGTTGTTACAGTATTTATTATTTGCCTTCCCTTGAAAACTTTTTAGTCGAAAAATCAATATAACAAAAGCATCATAAAATTCTTATCAAAAATGGAAATTATGTGTATGACAATTAATTTCTGACCAAAAAGTCATAATCGCGACAGGATTGTTTACAGGAATATTTCATAATATTTTCTCCAATGTTTATGTGCATAAAGATACAGCCAGAAATCAGGAAAGGGGTTGTGGTTACTAAAGAAATGTGTACAGTATAACCAGAAACATTATTCACGAGCAGGCGTGTCTTTAAACATAATGGCATCATATTCAGATCATATCCTATTTCGCATGTGAGTAAAAGAACACACCTTGACCTCTTCATCGTACTGTTTCTTGAGCTCCTCTTGCTGTGCCATCAGCAGGCTTTTAGTGCGGCTTGTCTGGCTGAGTTTTGTCTCCATCTCCTCCACCTGCCTGCTCAGCTCATTATTGTCAGCTACAGAACGGTCGTGACCAAAAAGATCCTGTTACTGTATTTGCTCATAACTAAAGAAAATCCTTTTTACATACACACTTTTTGTTTGCAGCATAAGATCACTGTATGTACATTAACCTGGATAATATTTTATAAAAAAAAATAACACGTATCTTTTAAATTATTCTAATCTGTCTATACTGTTTTTAAATCTATATATTCATGTTTTCCCGCCACATTATCTCTCCTACCTATTAGTCTGTTCTTGGCCACAGTGACCTCAGTGAGAGCTTTCTGCAGGTCTTCATTCCTCAAACTGGCTTCAGACAGCAAGTCCTCCAGTTTCTTCAGCTGCATGTCAGTGGATGCCTGGTATTATACAAAGACAACATTAGCTTTGAGCCAAATGCATGGAATTCCTTTATGCTGCCTCGCTGCATAAGCAGTCATCAAACAGGTAAATCATAATGTACAATTAATAAGAAAATGCCCCATATCCATTCAGTTTTCCAAAAGACATAAATTATATGTCTATTTTGATAATGTACCTCAGAGGGTTTTTTGGTTCATTTTTCGTTAATCGCTGTTGGTATTATTAAGGATAGGAACGAGGCTTTGAACAACCCTTTTCCTGTGTTGTATCATGCTGATCCTATCCTACTAGAGTTAAAACATTTACAGCCCAGAATAACAGTAGAAGATCCTTCTTGAAGGTGTTCTAGGTTTCTGACCTTGGCTTTCTGCATGGTGTCCAATGAAGCTGCCAGATCGTCCACCTCCAGCAACAAGTTCTGCTTCTCCTTCTCTAGTTTGGCACGAGTCCTCTGCAAGCCCTCACAATGCTCGCTCATCTCAGCCAGTGCGTCTCCGTGCCTCTTCCTCAGAGCCAACGCCATCGTTTCAGCCTGAGCCGAAGACTCCTCCAGCTCACGCCTCAGCCTCTGCAGCTCCACCTCACGCTTCTTATTCATCTCCATCTACAGCACATATAGTGAGCCATAAATTCAGCATGCAAGTTGATAAGTTATTTCCTTTATTAGTGTATTAACTATGAATGTACCTGAGAGGCTGTGACTCCTCCTGCCTCCTCCAGCCGGTCTGTCAGATCATCCAGTTCTCGGGTCAGGTCTGCACGCTGCTTCTCCACCTGAGAGTTCAGACGTACACTCAGTGAGCAAGTACAAGGCCATACTCTTACACAGTTTATTTAAAGCTGTAGAATTAACACTTAAGAACTCACTCGCAGATTATGCAGTGCTATAGCATGTGAAGAGTGAGGAAAAAATCAGTCATCTATAAGCTTACCAACACTGTACCTTAATAAGACATAGATAAAGACTGATTAATTGAAGAGGATTTGTCAACATCAAAATGTTTTATTGGAAGTTACTAGTTTAACTTTACTAACCGAACAATTATGAAGTATTGAGAAATCTTCTCATTTACGACATTTTGCAGACGCTCTTATCTAGAGCAACTTACGGTTTTAATCTTATTTCATGCAACTGAGTGTTAAGGGCCTTCCTCAAGTGCCCAGTAGTGGAAGCCTGGTGGACCTGAGATTCGAACTCACAACCTTCTGAGTAGTAATGCAATGCTTTAAATCACTAATCTGTAATGTTTACTGTTCAATGGTTACATTTAGAAATGAAAGTTCTCCTGCTGCATAAAAAACATGAGTAAACTCAACCTGAAGATTGTGTTACTTGATTACTGTTAGCTCACACGCCGTCAAGACAATGGAAGTTTCAAATAACTGATCTAAAACTTTATTGTCAATTTGGGTTAAAGAGATGAAATAAGTTCACGTACACTAATGAGGCAATGAGGCTATCAGTTACTACAGCGTTGTAACTGAATTTACCTTTCACGTTTTTAATACAGATCCATTTGCGTAATTCCTATCCATATTCATTTATCTAAAAAAAAAACAACAGACAAATGTTTTTACGGCTCTCAAACTAAAGTGGTAATCACGTTTGAATTTGAAAACAAAAATCCTACTTTTTTCTATTTTTTTTAATATATATAAAACAGTTTATACTACTGATACCTCAGAAGTTGTGACATGCACATTCAGAAATTCTATAGTGTTGCTTTATGAACAATTTATTCAGTACTTTAAGCATATGTTACAAGGACCTAGGTAGGTGTCTTTTAAATAAACTGTTAACAAGTAGACCAACAGTATATCAGTATTTACTATATAATGGACATAATTTATAATAAACGTCCACAACTTCAGGACTTGAAGATAGTGCCCAGAATATCAATATCTACTAAAGGCGGGAGAGCATTTTCGTATCTCCTTCCTGATAGTGTTCGGAGTTTAGACACACGGTCCTTGAGAACAACAACCTCCTCATCATCAATACACAATTGTCAGACTGTATCTGACTGTAGAAATGACATCATTCATAATAAATCTGGTGTTTATAACAGTTTATAATCACACCCTCCAGTGTCACCCAAATGAGGATGAGGTTCCCTTTTGTGTCTGGTTCCTCTCAAGGTTTCCTCTCAAGGGGAGTTTTTCCTCACCACTGTCGCCTCAGTCACCTCAGACTTGCTCATTTGGGATAAATACAAACACATTTAAATATGAGTCTAATATAAATCTTGAACTTTTGTATAATATTAATCTTTGTATAATATTTTATGTTCTGTAAAGCAGCTTTGAGACAACATCCACTGTTAAAAGTGCTATACAAATAATGAAATATTGAACTGTATTTTTAAGTCTATAATTAGTCTAAAAATAAAGATAATAAGGATAATCAGGATTTATGAGTCTATCTTTAGTATACAATGTAACTGTGAAGTTAAATAAATCTGAAACATTAATGGCGTATGTGTAAGCAATGAGCACAAGAGTGAGCAAAAGACATGCCGCGTTAAATAGTGAAGCCTGTTGTTTAAACATTAGTTCATCTTCTTAGTGAGAAACAACATCAGCATTTAAGAATGAAATGAATTACATTGTGTTAAACTAAATTCTAGTACACTGTGCCATTTTTTTCATTCCAATCCATGGTTTTCCTGCGTTTCCATCACCACTATGTTGGATTTGTGCCCAATCACAACTCTCTTCATACCCTGAGGTGTGATTATCATCTGCTAAGCTCTGCCCCCCATGGTTACTGTTGCTATGGTATGTAATACTAGCACAAAATCGTTCTAAATTAAAGCAAACATATTAAAGGCCTATCCAGATTTTCAGATCAGAAGAAAATGAGAATTAAATTCTAGACTACTGCCTCCTAAATCTCCATGCTACCTGGAAAGTGCAACCTTCCATATACTATATATATATAGTATTATATATATATAGTATAGTATTGTACTGTATATATATATTGTACAGTACTATATAGTATCAGTAGCAGCCACATGAGATTGACTGAAGGTTGCACTTTCCTGCTAGCATGGAGATTTAGGAGGCAGTAATCTAGAAGAATGGTTGCAGCCCTTTGACCCTCATGACCTTTTGTGTCTTAAACTGATAAAGTGAAAACTGCATTTAACACCGAAGAGGGGCTTCTTTTTGCAAGCCTGGGCAAGCTCAACAACATGTCCTTTGACCTCTAGAAGGATCATACGCTTGACCTGTCACTGGCACTGGCAGAAAACTTTTCCATTGCTTCAGTGTGTCAATATTAGGTTCATTTTACTCACCTGTCAATCGACCTCCCATTTACATTTACATAAAACAGGTCAAAAAGACCATACATGTTTTAAAGAAAGTGTATTTAACCTCATGGCAGTAAGGATTGATATTAGTTTATGCTTTGTCTGGAAAAGATATTTCTCTGCAGATTATCTCAGGATTCTATCAGCATAAAGAAAGATGAGAACAATGGCAGGACTGTGTGCGTCTGATATTTGTAAGAGAGTGAGTGAGAAGGGTCTGCGGAGGTGCAGGTAGGCAAACAGAGATAAAGGTGTACATGTCTGAGCATGACTCTTTACACTCCACTCTGGCTTAGACTCAGGGAATGGAAGAGCTGTGCTCCATTAAGAATGCCACCCAGTGTGGAGACGAAGCCCGGAGGCATGTCATCATGTGCCTCTAGCAGACATCATGTCGCATCATCAAAAATATTTCTTTATCAGCTTTCTCTATGCTGTAATGTGTAAAAGTGCAGGTACGGGTTAGAAATGTTCTGGAAATGTACGGAAAACAGAAGGTGCAGTAACTAAAACTTTTAAAAATGATTGATTGTAAAGTAAAAATAAACAAAGTAATACAGTAATAAACTGATTTTGCTTAATTTAATACTTTGTTTACAAGAAAAAAAAAGAAAAGAAAAGAATATAGAAGCTTGAATTGAGTGAATATGAGAAAATTTGAAATGTTTTATTTATTTGGGATATCTTTTCTAGTTTGTGGAACATTTCTGGAAAAAATTGTTTAAACACTGGCTATTTTATTTTATTTTATTTTCTACTAACACACTACTAAAAACACTGCACAATAATGCAGTTGAAAAGAACACACACACACACACACACACACACACACACACACACACACACACACACACACACACACACACACACACACACACACACACACACACACACACACACACACACATATATGATTAGTTTTAACTGAAAGATTATGCAACAGATAAATCTTGAAGGTATCCTTCATCAAGCTCTTGGGAAAATCTTGGAGGATGAGGTTGAGCTGTCAAGATTTTAAATATTTTAGCTTTATTATTCCAGGTGCAAATAATTTGGGCTAAACCACAGGAGCACTCTCCGCCCTATCCCTTCTCTCTAGGATGCTAACACACACTCACTACCCCTAAGTGCAAGCACAGGCCAAACATATGGTAAATTAGCACACCTGTCCTCTGTAAGCAGCCTCAAATCTGCTAAGGATTAGCAGCTTTAGACAGCAGAGGCCATCTTTTATCTGCAGGTTTGGAGTTAAATCCTGTCTCACTTTTTTTTTTACTTTAATCACATGCAGCTTTGTTGGTAAGTTCATGATGTGATTGAAATCCTTTACAGTATAAATGCAAATCCTCCCAATGTGAGTCTCTCTGAGATGATCTGAGCAAGACTTTTAACACGTTTCTAAAGTATTAAAAAGGAAAATATAAAGTAATAAAACCTTTATTATAAACAGGATATAAAGAGTTAAAGGAGAAGGTCGTACTGTATGTGAGATAGAAATCCACAAGAATGAAAGTAGTTTAAAGCAGTTGAAGCAGTTACCTTCACTTTCATGGCTCGCTCTGCCTCCAGCTCTTCCTCCAGTTCCTCGATGCGGACCTGCAGGTTGGAGAACGGAAGCAGATGAAGTCAATATATCCAGACGGTGATGTTCGATTTCACGGCAATTTCACTTTTATTTTGAAAAAGGCAATCAATCAGTGCCATGAGACAATGTAATCTGACACACACTGTTCTTATTTTGCGCTCGTACTCCATCTGCTTTAGTTTATTTGCGTTTAGAATAAAAGTCTGAAAGGAAACAATTCTCTTCTCCAAGCATAAATGTTTAGTCTATCAGCTTTGCAATGCAGTTGCAGTGTCTTGTCCTTTAAAGTGTGCTGAAGAGGTTGCCATATAAAGAGCAGTATTGTGGTAAAGAATTCTTTTAGTCCTGCTTTTAGTCCTACATACCGGTGGCTTTTAACACAGGGTGCAATTTAGTCCAGGAATTTGTTTGCCCACTGTTTTTATCTGTAGAATGCCTCATAGTTAGTATCTGCTCCTCACAAGTCATTATATTACATTAGCAGAGAATTTCTATTCATTGTGATAAATAGAAATCTTCCTGATTTACAAAAAAGAAAAACATGTTGTTTTTTTTTTCAAGGATAGAAAGAAAAGCTTTTGGTTCGTGTCCATGTTAATTGGGTCCAGTTGTAAGATAAGATCACTAATCAGTGCAATCACAAAGAAACCCTGCTGCAGTTTTTGTAAAGTCTTTAAAGCACCAAGGATTTAAATAGCACTGTATTTCACTGTTATACATTATTTTATCTTGTATATCTTCTTTAAAAAAAAAACCCTGAAATGAATATCAAAACTGTTCAATGTGGGAGGTAATCTCAGGTTTTATACCTGCCCCATGATTAAATTAAAAAAGTGAGTAAGTGTGTAAATTAATTGTTTGCTTTGTCTTCTGGCACACAGTATGTTTTTTAATCTACAGAGGAAGTTATATAGCTGGAGGACATCCTATAATGTACACCCTGATAATCAGTCAGCAACCTGCATGCACGTGCGTGCCTGTACACCCCCCCCCCCCCACACACACACACACACACACACGTTCATCATGAGCAGATCGATCTAAATATCTAAAATCAAAGCATCCATACATTCAGAGATGACTCACTTATAACAGTACAAATCAGCAGGATAGACGTAAATAGACAGAATTTTCAATCCCAGAAAGCTCAGCAAAATATACACTACAACAGAGCTTGAGCAAATTTACACAAAATAGCTACAAAATAAATAATGTGCATGGATAGAATGCACAGAAACTCACATGCCAGCGCAGAACCTCAGCAGAGAGCACAGCCATGGCCAAGCAGCAGTTAGACCAAAACAGTCTAGCACATACGAATGCAGAGACACTCACACTCACTCACTCACTCACACACACAAACACACACACACAGTTGATTCACTGCATTGAAAGAAAACTCCACACCCCCTTTAGCCTCCTCAGTAAAGCTTCTGATTCTTGCTGTGGTCTTCACTGACTTCATCCACGTCACTAGAAAGTTCTGCTCTATTGGTATAAACCCTGTTATTAATCAGTTGTCTCAGTCAACATAATTACACTTCCTTATGGATTCTTATGGTTAACCATCATCATAGGCTAGAAATTGATTGCACATGTGTCCACAGGATATTCAATAGTAGAGGCAGTTGGAGAGGCCAAACTCTTATCAATTTTCCTTTGCTTTGACCTTAGTGTACATTTTACCCTGGTTACCTTTTTACTATGTGCTGCACAGAACCAGGACATTAGATCATCTAACTGGCTAGTGACAGGATTTCTCTTCAAGCCCACACAAAAGGAGATAAAGAGACTAATATTATCCAACATTTTTTAACAAAGACATCGGGGAAATTGAGTGACGGACTAGATGCTGAAACTCAAACCGTAAACATCATATGTGCTGAAAAATAATCCAAGATAAGAGACGCACAGTTGTATGTTTAACGAAAGGCTCCACCTGAACGGGTGTGATCGGTTGGACTACTAAAATAACACGCGTTGGGGCTCTTGTCAAACCAGCTTAGCTTTTGTTCCTTCCAGGTCCACCTAAGCTGTGATTAATGGAGAGTTGTCCATAAAGCCCGCATTGTGTAATATAGATAATGCCCTGGCGTTACGTGAAAACACGTCTACCTTCACTGACACTCGAATACCATTTCAGCCGTGCGTGCACAAGAGCCTCTATGTTCTGGGCACGGAAAAAACCTCCTTGATCAGAGAGGTATTGTACTGTAACTGCATACTTTGTCACTTTCGGTATCTCTCTGGATGTCTTGTCTTTCTGAGCAGTTCAGACATAAGGACTAAAGATTTATTAATATATTAGGAATATTTGACCAATCATGAAATAATACCTGAAACATAACTCTTAGTTCAACTCAATATAAAAACGGTGCTGACCGTTAGCTACAATTTTACTTTCTAGCCATTTAATATTAGTTATGGTCTCAATGCTAGTAAAGCTAGCAAAGAAAATGTAACTACTGTATAACTTAAATATAGCTGGTGAATGCTATTATAAACTAGACTAAACAAGACTAAACAAAGTTTTTGAAATTCACTGCACTGAATTTAATACCTTTATGGAGGCAAAAGAGATGCCTTATTTTAAATTAGTAATGAGTATTGGTTTCTTCGAGCACCTTGACATATTATACTGTCAAGGATGCTCGTCGCGAGACTTATCTATCTACAGATACGCATCAGATAGCTAAAACATTAACTACAATGTGTAATATAAGACGGACACAGCAGATATCAGATGATGTTATATATTTTTTTTCTACATTACTAAAATAGATTTTTAATCGATATGTAGTTAGTAATTGGGTGGAAGAGAAGAAGAGAGCTTTGTTATTTGTATAAGCACTCTGGAAGTTGTAAGAGTAATGTAAACTGGACTTTTAACTGGACTCTATTTTGACCGAAATGTTTCACTACTCATCCGAGCAGCTTCTTCAGTCGTTGGAAAGTTGGCAGGATTCCACAAATTTGTATCCTCAAGGGTCAAGGATCTTTCCCTGCCTGCTAAGCCTCGTTAAGGGAACAAGGAGAAGGTGAGACTGGCGTTAGGAGTGAGGAAGAGTCGTTAGGATGGAATACCCTCGAGAGAGGGTGTGTTGAATATATTGAGTAATAATTGGGGGAAATTTGAATACCAAAGTATAAATATTACCAAATAATAAATAAGCCACCACTGTTGGGCCCTTGAGCAAGGCCCTTAACTCTAACTTCTCCAGGGTGTTGTATCATGCCTGACCTTGTGCTCTGACCCCAACCTCCAAAATTGGGAAATGCAAACAAAGAATTTCACTGTTCTGTCATGTATATGTGACAAAATAAAGGCTACTTCATTAGATTGTAGGGTTTTATATATGTATGTAAAAGTATTTCCACTGATGTTGACATCATACCTGTGATCAGTGTTCATTTGTAAGCAACATCCGACCACATTCATTCAATCGTTTTCATTTTCTACCACTTATCCGCACTCATCCGACCACATGATCAAATAAAAAAAAAACAACATAGACTTGCTCGATTATATAACACCGCAACGATTGAGTGAGTGACAGAATGAGTGACAGAGGTTATCCTGGTTTAAATTTCATTTCACGTTCAGCATTTTAACTAAACAAACAAAAGTTTTTTGGTTGAAACAGACACAATTACAGTTGAATTGGAGAGCATTTTGTATTAGTGATACCTAGTACAGTATTTGTGAATTTTCCTTACAACAATGCCTGAAATAACATAATGCCACAAGACAAATTATTTTAATCATTGTAAGAACTCAAAATAGAACTTTAAAGCCTCATAGTTTTAGAGATCCCAGTTCCAGCAATAGCTCATGATCAATTCTTCATGCATTAGAGGAGATTCACCTCCCAAATGTATTAAATGAGGAGAGAATTGATTATAATAAGTAGCCCCTAGGTGTAAATGTGTGTGTGTGTGTGTGTGTGTGTGTGTGTGTGTGTGTGTGTGTGTGTGTGTGTGTGTGCGTGTGTGTGTGTGTGTGTGTGTGTGTGTGTGTGTGTGTGTGTGTGTGTGTGTGTGTGTGTTTGTGTGTGTGTGTGTGTGTGTGTGTGTGTGTGTGTGTGTGTGTGTGTGTGTGTGTGTGTGTGTGTTGCCCTGTAATAGAATGCAGTCCATCTAATCTGTGTTTCCACCTCACTCTCGGTGTTCCCAGAGTCCACTGTGACCCTGACCAGGACACTGAAGATTAAGTTATTAAAGTAAGTGATGAATAAAGACTCTGGCCTGGTAACATATTCTGCAGATTGTCCAGGGCTGGCTGTTTTAACTTATTTATCATTACTGCATTGCAGACATATGGCTGGAAGTCTCAGTGTTACATTTCAGGGCTGGCTCACAGTCAGAGATTAACATTTGATGTTACTTCCTGTGAAAGTAATGCAAAGGTGCATTCACAAACCAAATACTGAACATAATTTAGTTAGAGTATAATTTATACATCATATATTTTTTGCAGCTTTTTTGTATAAATTGTGTTTTTTCCCCCTTTTTCCTGTCTATTTTCAAAGACCCTTCCATGCTAATATTTTAAGGGGGATTTACATCAGAGAGATCATTATCAGGTATGTTCTTAGGGATGTTTTTGCCATCTCAGAGCATAAGATGGGAGCGTCGAGAGGCACAGGCTCACAAATCAGAGTTTGGGACCTAAGGAGCGCTGAAAGACAGGAATGCTCCCTCTCCCCCACACGCCTCACCTGCAACTCCTTATTCTTCTTCTGGAGCCCTGCACTCAGTGCCTCCTCGGCCTCCAGTCGACTGCTGGTGTCAATAATCTCCACATCTCTCCTGACAGGATCCAGAGGAGGGGAAGAAGAATGACAGAGAGGAGAAAGAGCAAGAGGTGTATGACATGGCTTAAGAAGCAATCAGGTGTAATAAGGTTTGAGAAACATCATCTCATGTTTCACATCTCAGCTGAAGGGTTATTAAAATGTCTGTCAAGTGTGGTCCAATAACTAACTAAATAAATAAATAAATAAATAACTCTCCAAAGAATGGACAATTTCTAATGTCCATCTATATACTGAATACTCTATATACTCTATATACTCTATATACAATATAAAATAGCATTCTCTTTATTTCTTATTGCACTTAGTTGTCTGCATTGAGGTTATCTTTTTGTTCTGGGGATTATCTTTGGGTCTGCTATGGTAAGTGCATACTAACAAGCCTGAACAGCTCTGAGGGCCTGAAGGCCTTTAACTCATCAAAGCTCAGATAACGGCACTCCAAGCAGATATCATGTTATAGCAGCCACAAGGCATCCAAACATCTGTTTTTCTACAGAACTGAGACACTTACATCTAACATCTGTTTTTGTGCAAAGATCTCCTTTTGACTTGACTTTGAAAAAATTCCAATGGATATTGAAAGGTGTTCAGCTTCCTAAATCCTAAGTAAATCTAAGACATTTAAAAACTCACTTTTTGATGAGCTCCTCTAGGTTGACCCTCATCTTGCCCAGGTCACTGAGGTTCTCCATGGTGTTCTTACTGTCTCCCTCTAACTTCTTCCTGTTCCTTTCCAGCTCAGAGCGCTGCTTCCTCTCCTGTTCCAGCTGGTACTCCAACTGTGACACACCACACACCACAAAGCCATACATCCCACTCAGACCAGCGAGCTCCATAAACTTTCAGAACTCAGTGATTTAGTTACTGATTAGTGCATCTAAGTTAATCACTGATATTATTCTAAAAATCTGCATTAGAATAAACAAATTATTTTGCATCAGTGAGAGATATTGCTCTGGGTATCAGCCATGACATCATCCAAACATGACACCGGGAAAAAGGAAACAGAAAAAGGTTGCAGTTCTCACCTCCTCGATGTGTACCTGCAACTTCACTTTCTCTTTAGTTAGAAGGTTCACCTTCTCCCCCTCAAACTGTAGGTCTTCAATGGTTTTCTGTGAAAAGTAACAGAAATGTTACGGTCTGTGCAGCATATGAGGCACTAAAACATTAACTCTGATTCTCATCTGACTTGCTGCCATCTTTGATCCACAGCTGGGATGCGTTCGTTTACCTCAACCGTGGAGGCTGTCAGAGGAAGTTTGCAGCTCGATAGCTTAATCGAATCCAATCCTTCAATGCAAATTCCAAGTAGATTTAAAACATCTGACCAAGAAATAAACACTAAACTGCATCCTGGATATAATTTTTATTTGACTCAATTATCCATCTATCTGTATGAACAGTACCGGCTCTTTACACACACGCTCAATGGGGTGAGGAAAAAAACAGCCCACTGCCACAGATTCTAAATTACAAATGGTGATAACCTGGCAAATGGAGCTTCTACTGTTCACTATCTAGCTTTTACTGCACAATACACTCATAGTCCTTCAAAGAAGATAATCATTGAATTGTAGGGAATTTTCTGAGATATATGTGATTACAGCACTTAAGACAAATTGTTCATGACTATATTCTGTTCATGACCATTTCCCTATTCTATAACATTCCCTTGTGTTTTTCAGCAAATAGCAGTCATGGGTCCTTAGACTATTCCCTGGAACTTAAGGTTTGTTTTACCAATTTATTCTACTGTAATTCATGAAAAAATGTATTTTAAAGAAGAAGAAAAAAAAGACAAAAAACTTGTGTACTCCTCTAAAATTCCTTCCTAGTAAGCTGATAAAAGCTGGACTTCTGCCGATTTGATGTGATCTCAGATCTTAACAGCCTTCAACATGTGTTCTAGCCGAGTGAGATTCAAGAAGTACAGCAGCCAGGAAACAACTTCTCTCCATCCCGCTGGAGTGACCTTTTCTCTAAAACATCAAGCCTGAGCTTTCTTACACGTGTCTCTGTGTCCTCTCTGAGATCAAGGTGCTGGCTACTGTGCTAAATACGAACAACTGGACTGTGATGAATGAGGTATAAAAACCATTTAGCTGCAAAAATCGACCACAAGTTTACCTACTGTATGTTCACTACTATGCACACTACTACACTTCATTTAGCTAGAGAAAGCAAGGATGAGAGAGGAAGTGTGTCAGAGGGAATGATAGAGAGAGAGAGAGAGAGAGAGAGAGAGAGAGAGAGAGAGAGAGAGAGAGAGAGAGAGAGAGAGAGAGAGAGAGAGAGAGAATGAGAGCGAGGATGAGAGATGGAGAATGAGAGAAAGAGAAAGAATGAGAGAAGGAGTGTGTCAGATGGAATCAGAGAGAGATGGGGGGGGTGCGAGATGAAGAGAATGAGAGAGAGAAAGAAAGAAAGAAATAGAGAGAGAGTATATTATTATTATTACAGCCATTACAGCTGATAAACATTATGCATTCTCTCTTAAAAACATAAGTGGATGTTATTTGTGTACATGTGTGCATGCACATGTACATGCATGTGTGTGTGTGTGTGTGTGTGTGTGCGCATGTGTGTGTGTGTGTGTGTGTGTGCATGTGGTCTTGTTGAGACTTTGAAAAGCAGATGTAAACCAGAAGTGCTTATGGAGGGGAGGAGGCAAGGCTTTCATCTCAAAATCAGTACCGTTGCTTCACTCCACTCTGACCTCAAGGCTTTTTCAAACTTTTATAGGCAGAAACTCATCAAACTGTAGTATGTAACCAGACAAAAATTTTAGTAACCATCTGTTATTGAAGCCAATTGATTACAGAAAAAATGTAAATAAGGAATTGAGTGAGGAATGATTAGTAGGTACACCAACTTTGAAATAAAAGGTTATTTTGAGAGCCAGTGGAGTTCATTTGTAGTGGAAAAAAGGCTAATAAACTTTAACCTGGTTTGATGGTGAAGCTCAGGATTAAGTTTGAGAAATACTAATGGAAAAGTAAAAAAAAACAACCTATCTGCACTTTATAATGAAATTGAAATCATTCACATCCTTGCTATGTTGCTATGGCAATAGGTGAAGTGCAAACAGACTTTGTTCAGAGTGAGAAAGAGCCAACTGACAGTACAGGTCTGTTCTTGTGTTCAGTTCAATATCAGGTACGGTAAGGTTTAGCAAAGAAAATGCCTGTCAAAGAAACTGGATGTTTGAGTGCCTCCCATTACTCTTCCGTAGGCAACAAATGACTTATTAGCCATTTATTATACAAAAAGTAACCGGTTCTTAAACAAAGGACAGTACAGCTTTGTAAAATTTATTACAAGGTGCATTCAAGGTAATGCAGTAATCCAATCATTCATCAGAATACAATGAACTAAACAACCAGATGACAGAAGTAAGAACGCTGATGAGGAAGAAATACTATTATAAAAACTGAGCCTAGAAATATTAATAATAAAAAAATACCTGAAGGACTAACAGTAAAATGTAAATGTACTGTACATGTACTGTGTATTCAAATGCTTTTCTTTGCACCTGAATGACAGGTGAAACATCAAAATCTATACAAATAAGGTACATAGCAGAAACCAGTGTGGAAATGATTAGCATGAATAGCACAAGCTCATGACACTGTAATCGTTTGTCTATGCATCACCTGTTTGTCTTTCTCAACTGCACTGAGCGCACTCTCCAGTTCTTCTAGGTCTTGATGCAGGCTACGGCACTCAGCCTGGAGTGTGTGACGCTGTGAGGCGAGTTGTGCGTTAGCGTCTTCCTCCTGCTCTACGCGCAATTCAAGTTGAGCCACCTGAACCTCCAGCTCACGTCTGGCCTGGACCAACTGTACACAGCGCTGCTCGGCCTGCTGCAATGCCTCCTGCTCCTGCACAGTGGTGAGGAAGAGGAGAAAGAGAAGGTGGAGAATTGAACATGAACAAGGAGAGCAGTGAGGTGAAGTGAAGGTGAGATGAAGTCAGAGAAAGATGAAACAGAGAAAGAGACGTGTCATTTCTTTAACCTCGTCTCTTCAGGTCAAAATCCGAATTTTTCACTACAGTCAGTAGCATTCAAAATAAATATTTTTCCATATGCATACTGAATATGAAACATATGAATGTGATATAGATTATATTCAAGCTGCTTTGATGAGTCTCTGCTGAACGCTTGTTTCTAAAAAAATGAACAGAATTATCCAAAAACACATGGCTCTTCATTTAGAGAGCATAAAACAGAAACGTGTCATGACAGAAGAAAAAACAATCCAGTCCCAAGTCATTCTTAAAAAAAATAAAACAGATGTTCTATCAAAACTAATCAGACCAAATGCTTTATTCAGACTTCAGACCTCAAATTACTTCCTAACATGATAGCATTCATTTAAACTACTGTTATTATCACTAAAACATGAGAAGGAAGTGTTTGCCAATTGGGAATTTATTTTGCATTTATCCTGTCTCCATGCTTATTGTGTTTTGACATTCTTTCAGAGAAATCTAAATGAAAATTATTTTCACATCTTAGTGATTTTAAACGTATAATAAAAAAATAATCAGTAGTATAAAGAAATGATTGATAAATAATGATAGAGCTAGATATGTTAGTTAAACACAATCAGTCAGCAGTATTAAAGATTTAGCCTGACCTGACATTTTTCTTGCTCTCAAACTGCAACACAAACACACACACAGACACACACACTTGACATTAATATTAATTATTAGCATCTGTGCTTCACCTAATTTCCTATTAACCAATAGGAAACATTTTGGCTCTATTAGTTGTTAAATGACCACACACACACACACACACACACACACACACACACACACACACACACACACACACACACACACACACACACACACACACACACACACACACACACACACACACACACACACACACTTGTGCACACGCACTCTTTCTCTCTCTCTCTCTCTCTCTCTCTCTCTCTCTATCTCTCTCTCTCTCTCTCAAACACACACACACACACACACACACACACACACACACACACACACACACACACACACACACACACACACACACACACACCTGGCGATGTTGTATGGATGTACTAAAATTATCCCAATCCAGTTCCTCTTGTTCTGGCTCTACCTGTGTCTCACAGGCTTCTTCTGAATCCTCGGACAGCAAAAGGCACCTCTGGCAATTGACAGAAAAACCTTCAGTCTGGTTCTGACAAACAGCCTCCATGTCCCAGATGCAGTGGTTCCAACTGCCAAATGCTCCTCAAACTGGAACTCTACACACCTTTATGTACAGGTTCACTTGGCTTCTTCTCTCAGTGCTCACAGCTCCCTGTTTTATTTTCTTGATGTTGAAGTTAGCTCACTGTTACTCCACCTCACACCATGTAACGTCTCCTTCTGAGTGAGGTGGTGTCTTCTCCCACTTTATCCAGAGGATTCTACAAAAGCCAGGGTATAGGATGCTTTAGCTTTCATAACCCTAACAGTAGCTATGAAACAAAACGAGGACAGTGTCATTGCAAATTAAACAACCGACACTGACTCTCCCTTTCGGAAAGGGCTAAGAAAGAAAAGATAAGAAAAGACAGTGTGTGTGTTTGTGTGTCAGCCATGAATAAATGCCATGCTATTCATCACTCAATGGAGAACAAAAAGGATATTGAACATGCTTTTCCAATGTGACTTCACATTTGAATGAATTAACAGACAATACATGTTTCGCCTTTTTATTTGTTTTGGCTAGTTAAAATCAGTCGGTTAAAAACATCAAAGGGTGAAACGTGATGAACATCGAAGCAGGTGACGAAGCATCAAGGTACAGTATGGGCCTCTTCAAATGTAAACTTACTTTGGTCATATGGACCATTCCAGAATCTGAGCTGTCTCATAAAGTGAAAATAATCTGTCTTTAAACCCACGCTAAGAAGCAGCATAAATCCATCTACTGAGTGTTTCAGGCCCAACAATGACATCTATTTTATTCTCCTCTTCAGTATTATAGCCAGCTGTTCATGAAACAGAATATTACACCCACATCCACCCAGACAACAAAAGTCAGCTCAGTCAGTCAATGCTCACTGGTGACCACAATAATGCTCTTTAACCTCTGGGATTTTTATAATGACTGATGACAATGAATAATAATGCAACTTCCCACAAGTTCTCCACATTTCTTTAGCTTTCACAGGGAATTTTCCTTTTTTTTCCCCCAAACATGAACCAGATGTGAATATCATTTGATTGCTCTTTTTCCACCCTTGGAAATGCTGTGAATGTTTACAGAATAGAAAGAGGAAGATACCAGAGGTTATCAGGGTAACTCCCTTTAGATCGATGCATTTCAAAATTAAGCAGTAAAGAAGGATTCCTTGCTTTCATTCAAACCTTTTGAAAGTGTGGCAGAAAATTAGATGTAAAAATTGTTTCCAGGAAGCATGTTTAAGCCTATCGACAATGTGATCACATGCTCAGAAGTTGATCCTGTCAAAACATTAGTATTTGCAGCATTGTCAGCTCTGTGAAAGAGATTACATGTTGTAGCTTTCCATTCAGGTGCCATTTCTTTGAGTTGAACGTCACAAATGTTGCCTATACGTTCTGGTTGAATCGAACGGTTTAATAGTTCTCTATCCTCAAACCCTTTCACCATTCACATATACCTGTAACAGATAGTGAAGTGTTAATTAAGTACTGTATGTTAGTGCGCAACAACAAGACATACAGTATCAAGAATAATAATAGATCATTTTAGAAATACACTCGAGGGCTAAGGTATGAAATGGTACAACATAATACTTCATCCAATCTCCAGTTCCACTTGTTGAGAATTAAAGAACTTATTTAAAACACTCAATTAATAATCTTTGGTAATTTGAATAACGTACAACAGGATGTGAAATGAATCCGCTTCAGAGTGGTAAAGCATCATGCTATCACATCATTTCCCTTTCGCAGCAAACCCTATTGTGTTTAATTCACTGGGATTGATTAAATAAATACCTTTGTATAAAATTGAAAACAAATGTGAAAGCAGCCATGCTCTACATCTTTTTTATAAACTTGTATAATGAATTGAATCCTGGATTTGTTCACAACCCCAACCATCTTTTGCTAATTAAGCAAACCTTGTACATATTAAAATAAGGACAGAAAAAGTGGTATTCAATTAGCGAGGGATAGGAGAGCTTTCTTGTTCTCCCTGTGTTTTCATGTTCTCCCCTGAGGTTTCCTCTGGGAACTATTGTTTCCTCCTCCAGTTCAAAGACATGGGCTTGTATGCAGATTGGCATTCCTAAATTGTCCCTAGTGTTTGAGTGAGTGTGATTGTGCTCTACAATAGACTGGCATCCCAAAAACAGCATGTAAACAGTTTAATATAGGTGTTGTTTTGAATTCGGTACAGCTCATTGCAGTCCTTGTGACCTTGCATAGGATGAGCAGTACACAAAATTTACAGATGGAGGAAATGGCATAATCATAAAAACAGTGAAAATTGCATTCTGATGTTTTACAGTTTTATCTGGATTTTACTGGGTTAAATCAGATCTGAGTAATTGCTCAATGGCGTTTTACAGTTTAAAGAAAACATCATTGTAGAAGAATACATGAGATGTGCTGTGTTAATCTCACTTCTCTCACTCTGATTTAACCAGGAGATGGGTTTTATTCAGAGATCTTGCCCTAAGCCACAAAAACTCTAAAGCTAGCCCAGACCTTAAAGTTTTTCCACATGTTTAAATAGGGCATGTGGATGATTCTGGAAAACACATTTTCACATTTTATTTCATAATTATTGGTGGATATAAAAAAAAAAAAAGCTTATGCTGCAGTTTTTTAACTATTTAACTGACATTAACAATAGTTTACGTTTTGCCAGTTTAGCATCTGTGTTTTAAAATAATACTTATCACATAAATAATATGCATTTTGATATATATTTAATGTTCCTGAGTAGATTAGTAGATTAGTAGATTACCTACTAACATAGGTGTTTAAGTGAAACTATTTAAAACAGATATAGTTTGTACTGGCTCTCTTCAACAACAAAAGCAACAAAACTGTGCACATGCTTAAAAGAATTGGCACATCCTGCTATACTGGTAGGTCTGCTACTAGGGTAAAGTACATAGTACATATAACTAATATTTCATCTCCATCAATAGATAGTCAATAGCCTCAGTGTTCACCAAGCTTTAATTTACAATCTAATCAAACTTGCTAATCTTATGCATTTATCAATATGTTATTCATTCCGTGCACTAACACACTAGCTAATATAAGGCTACAGTGGGAGACCTACCTACGGGATGCAAATAGTATATTGATATTTTCCTTGAAATAATTAATGCAAGAAATAAAACATGCCAGGGCAAGGGGTAGGAAAATAACTACTGACTATAGTGATGACACTGGAGATTCCTTCAAGAATGCTAATTAAACATCAAACCAAAGCAAACTTTACCACATCCACAATTATACTTGTTTTTATTAAGTTTATGTTGAGTTTCCATTATACAAGTCCCTGTGGAAGTTGTTGCAACAGTTTTCTACAAGCATAAAAGTGTTAATATAAAATATGATTTTTTTGTTGTTGACAGAAATACTGTCAGAGATGTTGTTATTGAAAATGAATCACATTCTGATCAATCGGATTTACAAATTCATGGGATGAATAATAAAAATGGGAAAAATAATAAAAGTGTCATAACCAATTTATTACCGAACTTAATGCAAATTTATGTGCAGACTACAATCTAAACATCTTTCTTCTCCAGCAGACTGCATTGGCCTTTCATGGAGTTAATGAAGCATGGCTGCCTACACACTAGGCACTGATCCCATTATTTATGGAATGATGATCTTTCTCCAGGAAACAACTGAGAAATCCCACAGAAACAGCTGAAAGCACAATAAAGGACAAAGGCAAAAGAAAAGTGGGAAGCACAGGTCTTTTTTCCGAGTACACTGGAAAATATTAAAATCAGCCAACAGTATTAGGCACTTGGTCAGATACTTTGCAGGAATCCTTGAAAAAAAAGATCTGAATGTGACTTGTTAACCACTGACCGACCAAAACGTTCTGATGGTCAAGGTTCAAACACCTGCCGATCATCATCCTGTAACGATGGACAAATTTCACACATTTATATTAAATGTGTCCTTCAATCTGCATCACCAGGTAGCTACCTACATTTACATCCAGTCTACAAATGTCCATAAATGTCACTATGTTACAATATTCTCTCAGTATTAATGATAAATCAAATATTTACACATACTGGAGTTTCGAATCAAATCAAACGACTGTCAATAAAAGGTGCAGTTACCCCCTGGGGTATTTCAGGAACTCTTCTCCACATGGCTTTATATGTTGGAACATCTACTATAGATCTGTAGATGATAAGCATTAGTATTTCAGTTACATATGAAATGTTCCAATGCCACATGCTAATCAATTTAATCTTACAAAGCTAACTCTTACAAAAGAAACAGAAGGGTGCAAAAGACTGAATGTAGAAATCCTGCTTGAGTTTCAGTAATTCAAGTCCTGCCAAAAAGAGCATAAAGAGGTGGATGGAAAGTAGCCTATGAGTGAATCTGGAGGATCTGTTAATGCAATCAGCAGCAAAAATAATCAGACATATTAGGAGAACTTAGTGCTGAGTCATTTCCAATCCAAAAAATACCTGTGAATTTCACTGCTCAGTATGCCTTCCCTTTCCACATGGAGATGTCTCTGGCCATCTGTGTCTGCCATATTCTAGCCCAATGAGGCAAGGCAGGAGCAATAACTCAACAGTGAGCTCTGCTACCTACTTATCATCACTGCTCAGCTAAACAGGCAAGACTGTGGTTTTCAGTGAGAGCTGCCACATACAGAATACAGAATTTCCTGAGCTTGAAGATACAAAGATAAGTTCTGTCATGAATAAGACACTTTTTCCAAATGAAACTCTTTTTCCACCAAATACAAGGGTGATTCAATTAGACAAGTGTATTAAATAAAAAAAATCAAAACAAAAAAAAGACCTTAAACCTTGTGCAAGTGACTGAACCGTAAAATACCAACAATCTCACAGGTAAAATCCCAGTCGACTTACAGCACGGATCTTAATGAAAGTGTCATCCTTTTCCTTGTTGAGTCCGGCATTCTCCTCCTCCAGTTGGCGGACACGAGTCAGCAGCATGTCGCTTTGCTCGATGGCTTTCTTTAGCTCCTCTCTCTCCCTCATCTCAGCCTGTAGACACTGCTGTATTGGATTAACCTGATCCACTTCTGCTCACTTCTTACGCTCTCTCGCTTCTCTACGATCACTCTGGACTAAACCCTCCACTCCCACCTCCTCCCCACCCTCCTGCTCCCGGGGCCTCTTGGCCCATTTCAAAACAATTCCAAATTTCTTCCACTTATACTTTTAGACTACAATAATTCCCCAGGATCAAATACCACCACGACCCACTCTATAGTTTTCATTCTTCACTGAGTTTTAGTGGGGGGTGGGGGTGGAGGCAGAAAGATATAATAAACATCCATTAGTTGTGCACAGGTATAAGGACAGCTGTTAAAGTAATCTGCTATTACTCACAATGACACATAATATGTAAGGTATGGAAAGAGAAACATATTTCTGGCATCCTTGAAGGACTCTGGATAACTACAGAAAAATCGTCCTTCATCCACTTACTTAAACTATTACATATTGTGCACTTCAGAGCAGTTTTTCCCAATCAGCCATTATTTCACCCTCGATTGGATGGGACATATTCTGACATCCAGTACTATACAGTAGCTCATGTGACAAATGATAGGATAATCTATTTAACCACAGGAGAATTAAATTGTCATTTTCATTTTTACTGTCTCTAACTGGCGTATATATAACCATGGCTATTTTTTTTTTTTGCATGTGTGTCTAGCCTGTTCAGACCTTTCCTATTAGGTTTGGAATAGTTGTGTCTTAGTAGCTACTGAATAACATAAATAACTGCTTAATAAGGTTAACATACTGTACATAAGGCCTTCATGACACGTGAAAGAACCCAGAATTGAGACTTAAAGCAGAAATGTTTATTCCATCAGCAGCTCATGATCATAGACTGATGAATAACAACAATGCTTGTAAAGTTGATAGGCTATCATGATTGACTTATGACAACAAATCAATAGAACATCATCTTACAAGCATCATTATATAATAAAAAAAATAACTGGATTCAGCTATGCTTGGGACAGATTCGATGTGAAGCTGACATTAAATTTAAAGCAGGTGACAGATTCTTTGTTGCTGTAACACTTACTGTATAACAGCAATGTCTTCATCAGCACGTCATGACCAATGTGAACTTCCTGTACTGTAGGTCAGTTACATAACGGTGATGATGTCATATGTTAAACATCAAAATCAAACTCTTTCTAATTTCAGAGACAATGCTATAAAGTGCTGTGAAAAATATCGGGAATTAAATTAAGAGCTAAAGAGTTCTTAAAGTACCATGACATTACCTTACACTCTCAGAAAAATGGTTCCAAAGAGTACTTTTCCTTGTCCTGGGGATTGCACAATCACGAGTACATCTTATTTTATGTACTCATGTTATTTTTAGCATGTATCTTCTACCTGGGATGGTACTTCCGAGTCCAATTATTATTAAATGATTTTTAATGGTATAATTTAAAGTTTTAAGATATTGTGTTTGAGCTTAGAAAGAGTTTGATTTGGATGTTTAACATGTAACATCGTCACCATAACATGCCTCTGACATACCAAACACACAGCTACAAGCCCAGTTGTCATAGTCCTCAAGCATAAATCAGCACCCAAAATGTCATAACAAAATCTTATGTTGACGTCTATCTGTCAATTCACACAAGTGTTAAGTCAAGTTGACAGTTCACGTCAGCCAACACCTGTAGCCTTTTCTTTTTTCCTGCAGGTTTATATCCATTGTCAGAAAGGGCTTATACTGTAGAAGTGTCTTGTAACTTTCTGAACATCGCTATTTCATTAAAGAGTTAAGGGTTCCTTTCTATATAGCCGTACGTCTGTATAGCTGTATTGTAGACATTTTAAGATATTATTAAAGCCGATTCTACTTTACTTTACTTAATTTCGGTTAATGTTATACTAGACTTTAAAAGCATGCAGTATCCACTCTTTCCTTATTACCAAGTTCTTCAGTCCAAAAATAACAAATAGAAAAATTGTAGTGTAAATCAGTCCAAATGTTCTTGCTAAGATTTCAAGCAGAGAGCCGATTGACTAATTTTCCACAAGCTCCTTCCAAAACATAACCATACGGCGACAACAGTGCAACCGCAATAACTTTAGCACATCATGCATCAACTTAGTGGAACGATTTTTGTTGACCATTTACCTCTGAGATCTTCCCTGGCCTTGATATCATGCATGCATGCTCATGTGACATGCTATTTTTTTGCAGTGTCAATTTGTATTTTGTATAAGTCTATGTTCTCCTATCTATACAAGATTCAACAAGCAATTTTGGCTAACCAACAAAGAAATCAAAAGTGTAGTTTAGTCATAGTGAAAAAGTGTATACTAATTTTCCAAAGCTCATTCAAAGTCATTTATTACAGCTTTGCAAATGACATGAGAAGAAACCTGTTGCAACTTGAGCCAGGTTATCCCTGTGACTGAAAAATGTCTGATAGTGACACTACTCTTGATATGAACACTACAAATTTTACTACATGATGAAGTGCAAAAGAAAAGAGGATCTGTTTGCCCACAAGTTTCTAAACGTCCGTGCTCTTTCATTCTTTTATTTTACTTAAGCTTTATCCTGGTCATGGTTGCTGTTGGTTAGTTGCCAATCCCTGGGTGTGAACCTTAACAAACTGCTTTAACAAAATGTAGAGTTCAGCATTTGTGTCTATGTCTTACAAAAAGATGGCATGTCTGTACTTTCTAAGCAAAAATTACACACTATGATGCAATTAAAATGTCACCACTAGATTGTCTACTGTGCATTGGCTGACACTAATGCTTGCACGTTAAATTCTACCAAACCCAACATTTTTACAGTGTGTTATTTAATCTCCTCTGAAACTCCAAACCTCTCTTCACAGTCAGCACAAGTATTTATTATTTTTTTTTTTGTAAGAATGCTCATTCCAAACCTCAACACTGGTCTGGTTACAGTGTCTCAGCCTTGAGCCTTTGTGAATGAGACATTCAGTGTTGCAGAAATGCTCATGCCTTGACTTGATTTGGGAGGATGTTTCAAATCAGGATTTCACACAAAACATATTAATCAAGCTATTTATTAGTTCTGTGAGATCTGGCCCTTTGAGGAAGATAACAGAGTTTTTAGGTATGACTTGAAGACTGTCCCTTTGGCAAACAGGCATCAAACATTCTTGCTTTCATACTCAATTGTGTCAGGCCCAGATCACGAGCAGCCATTTTCCAAATAAATTTATTCCCTTTCATTGCATTCCCAGTTAGTGGAGGTGACAGGGAGACATGGAGGCCAGGCTGCAGACCCGAGATAATGAGAACAGCTTTGCAAGCCCTTCTCCACAAATATTTATGAGTAGAAATTTATAAAACATTGCTCTTGGAATGCTCATAACCTGAATTTGGGCAGTTTATGATATTTCAATGCCACAGATATCTGTAACGTATCTTAGTGCTTTAGCTATTAGATGTAATAACAGTAAGCTTTTGGCACATTTCGAATACTGTGAAACATTTTAAACTACACTTACACTAATACTATGTGAGTTGCAATGTGGGTGAGAAAAATTTTACAATGCCTGATGCCAATCACCAAAAATGATCAAAACAATAGAGCCTAAATTTTGTTTTCTGTCAATAGAAATATAAATATATTTCTCCAAAAGAAATATTCTCTCAATGTCTTAGCACATAGTGATACAACAACGTTGCAGGTTAAATCTGTTTTCCACACAGTGTGAAGGTCAGGAGTTGATCAAGTTGTGTTGTAGCAAAATGGACCTAAGCCTAAATTCAAAATATTACGAATGGTCTTGTGTTCAACATCTCTAAACTTCTCAACATTTTCTCACTTTGACAAATTGAAGTCATAATTGCAAAATTACTGCTGTCTTATTTCCACATTTCTCCCTTGAGTACTTGGCACAATCACTGACAGTACATATGAAAATCCTAATCATGGTGTTTAGGTTTGATGATGCTAGAGAAAGTGTTGGCTCTGTGAAGAGTCTGGAGAATTAAAGTAGGACGGAAGAATTGATTTCATCCTCCATGCAATTTTACTCGTTAGCTGCAATACAAAATGTGATAATGAAAACGTATATATATCCAACGTATGTATATCCAAAACGCATCCCATAAAACAAACTTCATACTACTTCGGACTATGACATATATATCAGTAAATTACTATGTTGTATGTTCTATAGAATGTGTAAGTTTCCACTGTTGATCTCCAACAGTCCAACAGATGGAATGGACGACCTGCAGATCAAAACTTCACAGCTACTCAGGAAGCAGTGCTGATAATGTCAGAAGCACAGGTCACAACTGCATGTGTGCTGGAAGCTGACCAAATCTTATGTGGAAGTTTTAAAGATATTAGTAATTAGTAATTATCCACTTCTTAAGCCTGAGTTGACTCAAGAGAAGACCCTCCCATGCTTTTTTGTGATCACTGACCCGCACTGAAATGTTTGCATTCCTGAGAAGTGTGTGTGTGTGTGCATGTGCGTGCGCGTGTGTGTGCGTGCGTGTGTGTGTGTGTGTGTGTGCGCGTGTG
This sequence comes from Tachysurus fulvidraco, assembly GCF_022655615.1. Lineage (NCBI taxonomy): Eukaryota > Metazoa > Chordata > Actinopteri > Siluriformes > Bagridae > Tachysurus > Tachysurus fulvidraco. The sequence goes on along the minus strand of NC_062525.1, from coordinate 13,719,135 downwards.
TGTGAGCATGCCGCTAAGCCTGTGTTTTTATCCAGACAGCACTCTTTTCATGAAAGCACACAGGGAACTTGTACACATGAAAATTTGCTGAGCTGAAATCCAGAACTGAGGGAGAATGCTAAATGTAAGGTGTGTGTGTGTGTGTGTGTGTGTGTGTGTGTGTGTGTGTGTGTGTGTGTGTGTGTGTGTGTGTGTGTGTGTGTGTGTGTGTGTGTGTGTGTGTGTGTGTGTGTGTGTGTGTGTGTGTGTGTGTGTGTGTGGAAGCCTTTTACAGGTGCACTACTTATGATCACACAAACAGGCCTGAATTGTCAGATAGACTAGACCATGTATTGTGAAAAGGCTACTCAGTAGACAATCACTGTAACCCAATCTTGGCTTAATATGTGTCCTGCACACCAACTCATTCCACTCTAAACCTGAAGCATGTTAACAATTAAGAGAATCAACTGCAAAGTCTTACCTGTGCCAGATGTTTACTGTGGATTCCAGTTAAGGGTCTGTACTGGTGAAAGTCAGTCTGGATTACACACACTCTTTTCTCCATCCTCAGCACAGGCACACACTGCCCATCCTGCTGTCTCCTCTAGGCTCCCAGAGGAAGTGAGCTTTCTGTTACCTGACCCTGAGTCACACTACACACACTCTCTCTAAGGGGGAGGGAACTCCAACAGCAAAAGAAAACATCTAAACTGGCTCTGACACTCTACTCCACCTCCCCACCCTGCCATCACCATCCATTGGCAGATGTGCAAGAGCAAGAGGGCCACCCTGAGTCCTAAGTGTTAGCCCTCTCTATGTTGGATCACACTCACATCTGGATGCAGCTCATCTGGAACTAGTGAAATGGTGCAATCAGACTAGAAATATTTATCATGGGCATGTATTTTACTGCATCATATAATCATGTTTCAAAATAACTATGAGGGAATAATCAAGAATCAAAGGGTGAACAGGCACTAATCTTCTGCAATAATTAAAAGAGTCTTTATAAAAATATTATTTATTCCAGAAACCTTTTGAATTTTTATATCTGACTGGTTAGAAGTTGCAGAACACTCACAATAATTTCAGCTATAAGTTATTGTTTCTATAGTGACAACTTAGTCAAGGATGTACAGTCAATGACTATATACAGTCATGGCCAAAATGTTGACACCCCTGAAATTTTTCCAGAAAATGAAGTGTTTCTCACAGAAAAGTATTACAATAAGTATTTGTAAAAACTATTGCAATTCTGAAGTGGCCAGCAATGAGTCCACACCTAAATCCCATTGAACACCTGTGGAGAGATCTTAAAATTGCTGTTGGGAAAAGGCTTAAAATTGCTGTTGGGAAAAGGCTTAAAATTGCTGTTGCTGTTCCCTCCAATATGAGAGACTGGGAGCAGTTTGCAAAGGAAGAGTGAAGCAACACTTTTGGCCATGACTGTAAATAATAAAATGAATTCAGAATATTAATGATAATTAGAAATGAGTTATTTAGGAACAGAAATAGATACATTTTGATATGGTGATGTTTTCACTGTTTCGCTATTTATAGAAAGAGTCTCCTGTGTCAGCACTTAGTAATAGTCAATAAATTTCTACCATGTTTGCTGGTTTCTCTTTAATAAATGGGAAGACGCTGGTGCAGGAAAGACTTTTTATAGCTGCTTTAATTGGAACTAAATTTTCTACAATTCTTTAATGAATAGAAGTTTTGGCAAGTCACTGTTTTATAAGAGAAACAAAACAGGCATTCCTAAAAAATAATGAACTAAAAACAGATGGTAACAGTTACTTCACTTTGTATCAGGTGTTCATGTTTTTCCCTACATAACACAAAAAGATTTATAATAAACATTTCTTACAAGACAAAGATGAAGTTGAGTGTGAGTTTGGAGTTAAAATATGATGCTGACAGGTGCTGACACTCCTTTTCACTTCTCATCTTTCCGCTCTCCAAATCCTTTTCAGCTCGCGAAATCTGACAAAATAGCTGCAGGGAAGTGTTAATCAAGCGTGCCATTATATTAACCTTACACATGGAAAAAACTGTCAGCAAGGATATTGAGCTTCTTCGCCAAGGTGGTAGACGTACTTCAGCGCTTAATTATCCTTAACAATGGAAATCATTGACTCATGTCATCTGCCAAAGATACCAAAAGATACTCTGATTTATTAAAAACCTGAGAGGAAATGATGAGTATGTTTTCAGTGATCAATCAGAAAGCTCATACAGCATCTGATTTTGGTCTCTTTTTTTGGTCTATATCAAATGAGACATGGTAAATAAATCATCTTTCATGGTGAGGGAAAAAATCTATTATTTTCAAGGGAATACAAGAAAACAAGACACAGACCTGAGGTTAGATCAGATTAGCATGATTCATTACAAAGCTTTACCACTTACTGTTTAAGCATGATAAATGTTTTTCCTCAACAAAATAAAGCTATTTTTCAGACTTGGGGTTACTTTCAGTTCACTTTTATAGGTATATACTGTATTTTTTAATTATGTTCCACTGATTAGTTTCCAAAACTGACAGGATTTTATTACCTATTCAATCTGTGATCACTGATCCACACAAATCCAACACCCAAAATAATAAATAAAGCTGGGGCATCTGCCAAAACAGCAGTTAGGACCTGATAGGAGCTTCATTGTGCAAGTCCTTCAGGGTAGTGCAGCTCATCAAGCAAAGATTGGCCCTTAGTGAATGGAGCTTTTGTCCAGAAAGCCACATTTAATGATAACTAGCATGCATGCGCTGGTGAAATGTAGGCTTTCTGTATGCAGGTGAATAAAATTTCCATGCAAACACTAAGCTGTGTTAGATATTTGGCTGCATTTTAAAAGCAAAGGATCTGCATTTTAAAGACCGGAGCCTTTGACCCAAAATGTTACTCCCATTTGGCTTTTGACTCGTTCATAGGTCGGTGCCTGGACATGTCATCTCTGTATTAGGCAAGTTGACTTATGGCTGAAATGTTTTACCACTCAGCATTAAGACGATAGAAAGGTTGACAGATTTAACTCAGCCAGTCTGGTTTAGCTCTTTCTTGATTACTTTTGCTGGAAGATATTAATCACCTGAAGCATAAGAGTAATAACAGGCTTTTGCACTTTAATTGCTAACATTTCACTCAATTCGTGTTGAGTGTAATTATAGGACTATATTCTCTTGTATCGAGCTCCCTCTGCTATGGGTTGTATGTCAGTGCCTGAATGGAATCTGATTAATTAAAGGTCTGTGGAGAAAACGAAAAATTTAGCTTCTAACCATTGACATTAATGATAACTTTGGCGTGGTATGTTGGTATGGTAAGAGTCATCCCTCAGCACATGTGATGCATACCAACTCACACAGAATAAAGGCCAACGTTCAGATTTTCCTCAGAGAAACAAGTAAAAGCAATACCAATAAATTCATCTTAAAACCAAAGCAACTTGCACTGATGTGTAGAGCTTTAGGTTTTCATCCTATAGGGCACAAACAAATGGGGGACTCAAGCATGTACAAAAAAGACTAACCACATAAAGCTGTCCTTTTCAATTCCTTATTCATCCACTAGTAGGAGTGAAACCATCTAAGTAGCCTACTTGAATAAGCAGTAATGTTTGCATGAGACACAAATGCATTTTGGCAAGATTTCAATTCTGTATTCTGGAGTTTACAGCTGACTCATATTTAGTGACGACCCTAAAACTCTAAAAAGCTGAAAACAACAAAATGACATTTAAGGTGTGTGTGTGGGGTGGGTGGGGGGGGGGGGGTGGGGGGGGGTTGTTGTCACGGTTACTTAGTGGTTAGCACATTTTGCCTCACACCTCCAGGTTTGGGGGTTCGATTCCTGCCTCCGCCTTGTGTGTGTGGAGTTTGCATGTTCTCCCCGTGCCTCGGGGGTTTCCTCCGGGTACTCCGATTTCCTCCCCCGGTCCAAAGCCATGCATGGTAGGTTGATTGGCATCTCTGGAAAATTGTCCGTAGTGTGTGATTGCGTGAGTGAATGAGAGTGTGTGTGTGTGCCCTGAGATGGGTTGGCGCTCCATCCAGGGTGTATCCTGCCTTGATGCCCGATGACGCCTGAGATAGGCACAGGCGCCCCGTGACCCGAGAAGTTCAGATAACCGGTAGAAAATGAATGAATGAATGAATGAATGAATGAATGAATGAATGAATGAATGAATGAATGAATGGATGGATGGATGGATGGATGGATGGATGGATGAATGAAAGACTTAAGAGGAAATGCCTCTTAAGCTCACTGGCTACCATAGTCACAGACTGTCACTTTCACATGTTATGGGGTGCCATTTTTGTCCTAATTGAATGGATAGTCATAAAAATCAATAATTAAGCTTTTTAATCTTGATATGGTAACGTAAAGTTCACATTATAACTATATTTACACTTAAAACTCAAGAGCTTTTGTAAGATATGACTGTTTACCCAACTAATTGGATTTTCATTCATTCCACATTTGTTTAAGTGTCCATGCAATCAATTTATTCATATCTAGTTTGGTAAATGAAGCCCATGATCTTAGGGCAGTGTTCATGAGACCTCCTAAAGACCAGTTGTCACTACATTGGTAGCAAAGGCAGATGTAAGTTTGAAGTGATTTTATATGCAAAAATGAACTGAACAAACACAACACATAAACAAGACTAGCAAAGCATGGACAATATTAGAAGGAGTATGGAACACACATACTAGGGACTTGACGAGGACTGGCGTGATATAAAAAGCTGTAAGATAAACAAAAGTACAGAAATACAGGAAGTTCAATAAGGGGACTAATGAACTAATAAACAACAGGGGAGCATGATCATGGGGTTAAATGGAAAACACAAAAAAGGGAAGAAGTTCAAAAAGGTGTACAAGTTTGCCCTCTGGTGGTCTGGTGAGGAAACGTCTGGGACAGCCACACCATTACATTTCTGTTGGCCTGACTACTGTGGATGGAAATGCAATTTAGAATTTTTTTGCAGTAAAAATCAGTGCAGTTATGTTGAGCGCTTTAATGTATGCTTAACATTTTTCTGACCTGATTTGAGTTTAGTGGATTTTGGTATAGGAGATGCTAAGTCTTCAACAGTTAGTTTTTTTTCACCCATTTGTTTACATCAACTCCAGTTTTACCCCAATCTGTTCACTCGACCAAAGTCACTGAACATCTGAATAACAGTTGTAATGTTATTAGTTTAATTGTAATTTAAACTGTTAGTATATCAGTTTATCTTTGGTGTTTGTGTGTAGTTCCCACACATAATTAGGTTTTGAAATATATGAGATGTGATACATGTACTGTTTATGTCCGTCCTGGTATCACTCTTTGCTAGCATGTAGCTTTTAAAACTAGCTTAAAGGGACAGGAAACCGTGGAGTGCAACCAAAACGCTAACATGTATGATTTTCCTGGTTTGTTCAAGCAGTGTGTTGAAATAAATATACACTAGATACACTCAAACACCATGTAACATTCAGGAATTGTGCACAAGGCTCTAGCACTAGTACTCCATGCGTAAGATGTTGCAACGGTATGCTAACACACACACATTGGAATTCTAGTTGACTGTAGCGACGTACTGTATATTTTATAAAGATGAAATTGTGTTGCCAAATGTCTTGCATACTGTATGTATTTTTTATCTCAGTCAAGTACTAAACACTTTAGTATTCAAGCTTTTTTTTTTTTTTGTCACATACACAGTTATACACAGTATACAACTTGTAGTGAATTGAAATCTGGTATCTTTTATGTTTAGATGTTGCAATAAATTTAACAGATGCTTATGTAACATTATGTGAGCAAAATGTATTTGTGTGTTTGCTTGATCAGACACACAGCACAACTTAAAAACATACCAGGTCTCATACTGTTTAATTTCTGAACACAAAATGTGTGAGATTTAACAAAGAAGCATTGAAAGTAATAGTAGTGCACAGGACATTATTATAAATAAGAACCCTTACAGTATTTACATACAGATTTACTCTATACTGGATGAATGACGCTTTATTGGTAAAATGGTAAATTAAGCAAATATCATAAAGTCATATGCAGAAAAGATAAAACTGAAATCATGATTTAATTCCGGAATATATACAGGCAAAGCATTAACTCTTTATCGGATTTATAAATTGCTAGGTAGTCATTTTTGATTTGTAGGCTGATTTCTTCTGAAGTGCTTCATAGACACTTAGATTTACTTCCTCTGTCACTGATTATCTACATCTTCATAGATCACTGAACACTGTCAACATGTATGTGTGAAAACTCCAGGGCAAACCACAGACAGCTGCGTAAATCAGCGGTAACACACTGGAAGCGTGTTCTGTCTTCAGTGAGGAATGTGAGGTTAAGTACAGTAACAGTAGAAAAAGATTTAGATCACATTTCAAGAAATGAAAGATTCTACAAAAATGGAATAAGGAACCACTACATGAAGATAAATAACCATAATTTAAAAATAGTTTATTTCAATATACAATGGGTTTAAAGCTTTGTTGTGAGAGAAAAAAATATTCTTGGTTAATAAGAATGACATTAGTGTTAAAAAAAACACCTGTAAATATGTAAGCAATTTATTAACACAAATGAGAGTTACTTCAAGCAAATAATATAAACATGTTGAAAATAAGTTCAAAAATTGACATAAGGAAACAAAGTTGGATTGTAAATTAATTTGTGGGGAAAAAAGATTTACACTTGCCGTAAGCTCCATGTTTAATAGGATCAGTCTCACATCACATGGTAGAGAGCTGAGCCACATTCTCTGTTGTGCCTTATGTTAATCCTAATGCGCAGGCCACAGCAGGTGTTCCTCTTGCTCTAATCTAATACAAATCTACAATGCTAAATAAACAAGCATCAGCCAAGGAACTGCTTTACTCCCCTCGATACACAACAATGTTCTTGTCCGTCTCATGCACCTTGATCTCGTAGAGCATGTTAGGTGGAAGGAGCTTGACCATGTTGTCCCAGATAAACACTGCCAGGTTTTCAGTTGTGCTGCACAACCAGAGACAGGAAGGGTGTTAGGAAAGGTGTACATACTGTACACTTACTGGCCACTTTAATAGGAACATCTACACTCATGCTCAGTAGCTCATCCACCTCAAAGTTTGAAGTATTGTGTGTTGTGTGATGCTTTTCTGTTCACCATGCGTAAAAAGTGTGATTGTTTCAGTTTAGTATTAGACTAATCTGGACACTGACCTCTAACATTAACCACCACTCATTGAATATTTTTTTTATTATTATTAGTCATTGAAATCACATTTCTACCTCATTTTGATGTTTGTTGCATGAACTCTAAGGTGTTTATAATAATGTAAATGAATAAATGGACTGCGAGTGTATAGCGGCACAAAGGAATACTATGTATTATTCATACCTGACAGTATTAGCAAAGAATGGCACATCCAGATCCAGGTTTTTGTGGTCAAGTGGTTTCAGGATTCCCTCCTAAAAACAGTTCCGATTTTATTCCCATCAAATATCACCATTTCATTCACACTTTGCCTTTTCATGCACCTTCACATTTCCAAGCCCTTTTTTTTATGATAACGCTGTTGAATTCTTGATTCTGACTCATCACAAGATTTTGATTCATTTCTATAACATTAGCTAACATTAACATGCGCTGGTTTCTGTAGTAAAGACTTTCACAGAGACTTGCGAGAAGCACACGCCATATAGTATAAACAGCAAGTCTAATCACTGTGGTAAACTTTTCTGTGATAAAACATTTATTAGACATTTACAGAAGCTGTTTTCGAATATGGAAGACTCTTCAGCATGGACGTTTTTCACACTTTCCAACTTCTTTGAACCATGACAAGCAGCGTCTTTTTTATCGTATTCATTATAAGAGAAGAAAAAAGAGAAATTGATAGAGGATGTACCATGTAGGTCTGAACATGGTACATGGTACATCCTCTATCAATTTCTCTTTTTTCTATATGCTGTTATAGAAAATAATCCACCTGAGGTGCACACTATATTATTCAGTCACTCAGTATTTATCTCAGCGCAGCCCATTGTGTTTTACTCCTTTCAAATCCCTATGCTCTAATCTCATACTTAGTAACTACCCAATAAATGATTACATTTATAACATGTACAAGTGAAACTATCACTGTTTGGATGGTTACAATTGGGTTAATGATAAAAAATATTTAGATCGCTGATGATAATTTTTCTTGATTCAACACATAGATTATTAACCCTCATTTTCAGTATATAAAAACCCTGTATTGTTAAAACAAGATTATTGACTTGATTAGTTGACAAAAGATTGACTTAGATTATTGACAAATTAGTTCTATCGACCCAGCCATTTAATTTTTGTATTGCTTATTGGACACAAGGACACAGGGAACCTGGAGCCTATCCAAGACTTGGGGTACAAGGCAGAGCACACCATGGACAGGGCGCTAACCCACTGCAGGACACAATCACACACTACGGACAAATAAGAGATGTCACTCATCCCCCAATGCATGTCTTTGGACTAGTCATTTGGTCTCTAAGCTACAAACAATAATCAAGAACAGACCAAGCATAACATGAGTTAATACTGTAGGACACTGCCAATGGGAAGCCCCACCTCTATACACTGTTTAAGATCAGTGATGTTCATCACCATTCCTGTGTTTTGGTCAATCTGTATAAAGAAAAATCACAGATATGCCTTACTTGTATATTTTACTTCTACAGTATATATATTATACAAATGTGCCATAATCATTTAATTTAAACACTGTAAATTAAGATAATTCAGCAAACATGTTGTGTTTAAATGCACAGTACAATATTGCTTACCTTTCCTTGTACTGTAACTTCAACTGAAAAAATGCAAAATACATTAAAGCAAACACATAAAATCTGAAATGAGGTAAAAGTTTGGATTTAACTGTAGGCTACTGAATAAATGAGAATAATGTCAGTGATTAACCTTTGTAGTTGTGTCCATGGCCATTGGGATTGTTGCATTTTCCAAATATTCTCTCGTTCTCTTCATCAGTCAGTGATTTACTAAATGCAAAGGGAATTAAATGCAAAGAGATCGGAAAACTAGAGAGAGATTCAGACACTTTCCAGACCCCTTTAGTTAGTGTAGGCACAAAAATAGCTTTTTGACAAATTTAGTGGCTTTTTAGTATACTTCACCAACTGTCCTGCTCTCGATAAGATTCTCCAATATATATTTAGATTTAAATTTCTGCCAGTTAGCAGACACCCTTATCCAGAGTGACTTACAATTTTATTTAAATTTATACAACTGAGCAATTAAGGGTTAAAGGCCTTGCTCAGGGGCCCAGCAGTGGCAGCTTGGTGGACCTGGGATTCAAACTCACGACCTTCTGGTCAGTCGTCCAACACTACATCCCCTTATCATGGCTATCAAGTGTCACGCATTAAGTGTCTTTTGTCACGCTCTCCCACCACACATTGTACTTCTCATACAGAAAAATGTACTATTTATCATATATTTAATATGCTGCAGCGCCCAAAATGTATCTGTCCGCACCGCTGTCTCTATGGAACCGGGCAGGAATCAAGCGCATCTCCCCTGGAGTTCTTAGTCGAGCCTGACACTTATCATGCCAACCAAAAAAGAGGCTACACAATAAATAGCCAATCAGAAAATAGCACTATTGTATCTGGGTAAGATTTAACACAACAACCGATGGAAAAAAAGCATATCCTGGAATTGTTCACCATCACTTTGGGCACTCAGTAAGTCATGATCTCCTGTTGTAATGTTACAAAAAATTCTTGTTTGACACAAACAATGACATTTTGACTGCTGTTAGAGATGTTTCCCAGATAATCAGCAACAGTTTTTCATGAGTGTCTGTAACTTAGCCAACAGTTTTATAGCCTGTTCACTGACAACACCAGCTCAGAACAAGTAGTCTAGGCCAGTGGTTCTCAAACTGGGGCCCTGAGATGGTGTGACAACACTGCCAGGGGGCCCTGGCTTTATGACATTTTATAAAATAATGAATTTATCATAAATTAAATCAGGGGCGGTTCTAGGATTTCATCTTTAGGGGGTTTAGCCCTCAGTGAGAATTTAAAACAAGAAGAGTTCTACATTATATATTATATGACAACTCTGGTAATAAGAATAGTGACATTTCACTGCTTTTGGTTGCCGTCTTTGCGTCTTTCCGCCGTTTAACGTTATAGATAAACGCCTCCAGCTCTGACTGCGCGTGCACGCTGCGCGTACCTGTGCTTTTCCGTTCAAATAAAGCTGACAGCCGAAGACGCACTTTCGAAAAACTACACGCGCGTAAAAGCAAAGTAAATGTCCTGCATTTTAACGTAATTTTCATTGTTTATTTATGAAAGTAAAAATTATCCTTACAGTTTTAGGGTGGCTGAGATCACACACAGGGGGGCTGAAGCCACCCAAAAGGTCTAGAACCGCCCCTGAATTAAATCTCAGAAAAATAAGGCTACTAACCACCAGCACTACACTGTATGATTTAATATATTTTGTTTAATTCAAATATTAAGTTTTGGAATGTTTTATGTCATAATGTTTTTTTTATTAATAATTATTTATTTTATTTTTTTTCAGGGGCGGGCTAGACATTTAAAATATGTCACTCTTGCCTGTCTTCAAAACTTGAGAGCCCTGAATTATACATAACGTGTTTATAGAAATTCAATCTCACCACAATGGCACAATCCTGTGTACCTAACAACCAAACCTGACCAATCACTAACCATTTGGTGAGCGTCTACGCTGGATGAGTGCAGGAACTACAACTCCCATGATGCATCTGTCTAAAGCAACAGGTTTTTCAAACATGGCAGTGTAGTGTGTTGATGTGAAGTGTAATCATTTACCTGTGCAGTCGATGGCAAGCGCTGAAACTCTGCACCCGTGTAATATAACAGAAACGCTCCCTTGCATCGATCACACGCTTCACACGTTTCTCCATTATGTCACACGACTGGGAGAAAGCGACACTGTTATAAACAGCTGGAGCAGCTTTAATAACACAGCGGTTTATTGAATGTGGGCGGGGCTTCGAATTTCCTTCTTGCTTAATAAAGCGGTGTTTTTATTGGACCTCGCTCCTGCATCGTCATCATCCAGGAAGCACGAGATCTGATCAGCCATTTCATTGGCCGCTGGAAAAACCGCCTCAAAGGGCTACATTAGCAGTGATCCTTGATGGAATGGTGAATGATTCCCTTGAGAAAAAATAAAAAATAACGTGTGCTCTTCAGTGAAATTATCACCATGTTCCTCACAAATGTTAAGGCGCGCACAAGCAGCTCAGTGCCATTTTCCGACTCAGTTCCAGCTTGCAGTCATTCCTTTTTAGGAGGCACCTCCATCTCCCAAAAGACACCTCCACAACCGGCCATGCACTGCTCAGCCTGTAATTATAGGTGTTTTGTTCAGAGGTCATTCTGCCAGTATCTGAAAAGGGCTTTGTGAGACATTTAATGGTCACTTTGGTTTGCCCTAGTAATTCCCCATCACTTAGGACCTCCCACAAATGTGACTGTTGTAGCACACTGGCATCATGCACACTCCCTGAATAGCCAACACAAACATCCCAGAATAGTCAGAATAATTTAATTTAACAGTGGGGGGGGGGGTAAATATAAAATTTGTCATGAGCAATTTTTGAAGGGGGACTCAAATAGTACAGTCTAATTGTACTTTTACGCCCATGGGTGTAATTATTGGAATGTGGGTTCCATCAATTGCACCGACAATTGAAGATGACCATTTTTTAAGAATGTCCACTTTTAAAGAAAGTGGACATTTCTAATAACTTGTCGGCATCAGGAAATCTCAAGTGGTCAGGAAGTAGCGTTATGATGACAGTGTTGCAGAATTCCTGAACACAATTAAATACAGTGCTCAGGCCTACCCCAAAAAGGGGTGTTAGCACTGGACAAGAAGTAATACCAAAACTAGTATCCCAATACCTTCTTTGTATATAAAGAGTGGGAAATTAGTCATTTCTACAAGATTGATAGCAATTACAGAAATAAGCCATGCCACTTCCATTCAGAAAAAATGAGTGAATTCAGTTATAATGCTTAATGAGTGCTACTGTGCATCAAATGCTAATTTAATCTTATCTTTCCATTCATGATCATTTTTTATGTTATCTTTTGATTTATAAACTGCTCTGACTCTGTTTCAATTCAATCAATTCTATTATTAAACATTTGGGTTTATAAATTGGTTGACAAGCGTGAGGCACTTGTTGATTTCATCTTCCAAAAAAGGGAAATTGCTTTCAAATCATTGGTGCTTCTTTTTGATGACAATGGTTTTACTTCACAGCAAAAGAGCATTATAGACTAAGATGTCCTATGACTAAATAGGACATCCATAAAGAATATACCATTTATTTTCTCGACTAAAACAGGGTCAAGGTCACAACAGCTTCCTTCATGTGTGATATTTATTCAAAGGCTATTTCAGGCATGTGATTTGGTAACAAGAAGAACTTCTTACATTTCTATTTTTCCTTGCATTGTTTCCAAGTCAAGTCAAGAAGATTTTATTGTCATTTCAACCATATATGCAGTAGTTGACGCAGTTCATACTGAATCGAGACACGATTTCTAAAGGACAATGATGCAACATAAAGTGACATAAAGCTACATAAAACAACACAGAGCTAAAGACTTAAAGTAAGTTGTCCTAGCCACAAAAAGTGCAACCTGGTGCAGACAGTGTGAGACAATGACATTGCAAACAGACAATACAAAACACTACAAGACCAGTGTGCATACTGCATATAATAAAGTAGATAGCTAAAGTGCAAAACTAGAGAAATTGTAAACCGAGAGGGTTTGAGCAAACAGAAACACTCTTATGTAACAGCTGCAGTTTGATGAGGTATTAAAATGTGGTGTGTTAACATAAAAATCCTACCAGAAGCAAAAGAAGCATCAGATTTTGATTCCATGCATCTGTTCATTACACAAAATAAACTGAACCTGATTTTGGAGGGGGAAGTTTTATATCTTTATTTTATCTATCATGTGTCTCCCATATATCTGACAGTCTTGATCTGGTAGGCACATTTGGCATCACCTTAATTAGCTGAATTAAAAAGAAATATGTCAAGTAGAGATCCACAAGGATAATAACTAGTAAACCTATATTATATATATATTTATTATATATATTTAGCGAAAGCCTCATAAAAATTTTGAAAAGCTAGGACAGGTTACATTTTCATGAATTCAATCCTGCTGTGCTACATGTTTAAATCAACTTTCAGACACTGGGAGTTTGTTTTGGCACAAATTCACTAGCTAGTTACACTTTTCAAATGTCCAACACAAAAGGCTGAGTCTTCCCACATGAGTAAATTTTGGATGATTTCCCAAAATTCTAGATGTAAACCACCACCGTTTTACTTACTTTGTTGTAGATAATAATATAATATTGGGTTCAGAATGAATAAAAGTGTGCATGTGTGATCTGAAAGGATTTCCAAGAAATGTATAATTCATTTCAACATACACAGCAGGACAGTTGAAACAAATGTTTTTATAAATGGGGACTGAAAGAATGGGTCAAACAAATATTTGTTTAAAAGAAACTTTCATTCAGTCAATCAGCTGCAATACCTAGTTTATCCTGGTCATGGTCATGGTAGAATTGGGGCCAATCCTTGAAAGAGTGCGCTTAAATTATTTATAGACCCTGGGATGAACTAGTTCCATATGTTACAGATCCTTGTGCAACATCTCCATCATTTATTTCCTGAACAGATTTCTGTTTCAAAATCTCTTATTATATAAGAATAATATGGTTATATGCTTTAAAGAAACATGTTAGAGTGACATTTGGATATTGTACACTGGTTAAGATCTAACACATTAATTTGATTAGGTTGCATTAATAAAGCCAAGAGGTTCCTTGCTGTGAGCTGAGCCATGTGTTACACTAAGTCTAGCGCCACAGGAAATATCCAAAGTTTCCCTTTAATGGATCAAATAAAAATCCAAACCATGATCCCATGTAATCCAGAGCAAAACAATCTGGCTTTAAATAGCGGGTGTGATTGTCAGTCAGCTTACTAAAGCAGAGCAGCTGAGCAAAGTAACCATTCTCAAGATGGGCAACAGTAAAAGTAGTGCTCTTTCTGAAGAACTACTAGAGGACCTAAAGTCTAACACTACATATACCGAAGAGCAGCTTTACGCCTGGTATCAAGCCTTTCTGAAAGAGTGCCCAAGCGGATGCATCAGCAGGGAGCAGTTTGAGGGCATCTACGCAAGGTTCTTTCCTGATGCGAACCCTAAGGCCTACGCTCAGCACGTGTTCCGAAGTTTTGACTCGGATAGTGATGGCACACTTGATTTTAAAGAGTATATTGTGGCATTGCACCTCACCTCCTCTGGAAGGACCAGAGAAAAGCTTGAGTGGGCCTTCGCTTTGTACGATGTTGATAAGAACGGCAGCATAACAAAAAATGAGATCAATGAAATTGTCAAGGTAATTTTTTTGGTTTGCTTGCAAAATCATTGTAGAAATGCATAAAGTGTTGGCATATTGCTGTAGGAATTGAATGCTTTAATGTCTTCAGTTTACCTCAATTTTTGTTTTCAGTCAATATTTAACATGATCTCAAAAGAGGACCAGAAAAACCTCCCAGAAGATGAAAACACACCAGAAAAAAGAACAAAAAAAATCTGGGACTTTTTTGGGAAAAAAGAAAAGGGTAGGGAAATGAGTTTAGTTAAAGAGCTTTACTAAGGCAATTAAATTTACTAAGTTGTCAATGTTCAACAATATACTAACAAAAACAGAGTATCTCTATTATCCTTTTTTTATTCATTTCTCCCTGCAGATAAAATTACAGAAGGAGAGTTCATCAACGGAGTGATGGACAATAAGAACATCCTCAGACTGATCCAGTTTGATGAGCCTCAGAAGATTCAAAACCGATTGAAACAAAAGAAGCAATAATGTTTGTACTGTTGTCTGCTCAAATTTTCACCTTTTGATGGATTTTTTTTCTGCCCTTTATTTATGACAACACACTACCATTCTTTGACTCATAATTATATTAGACTGACATGTATGAAATATAATGTTTATTATTTCAATCCGAATCATTTTTAACATTTATAAGAACAAACACTAGGCTGAAGATTGTAGATAAATATAAATGATTGGAACAATTAAACACCATACAAATGAAGTGGCTCAATCATTAAAGTAATATAGGTTACAGTCTGTCCACAATATACAGGTATGCCCAATATACAAGTCTTTAAAAAGCAGCCAATCATTAAAAACATGCTACATTCACATTTGCCACCTAAAAATATTTGAATATTGTTAGTCTATCAATTCTGAGGTTTACCAGTGTGGCATTAGATGCATTTTAATTCATGTAGAAGTGCAGTTATCTGTATAATAAAAGTTAATTATATATATATATATATATATATATATATATATATATATATATATATATATATATATATATATATATATATATATATAATCACCAAAAAGAACTGAAGATAAAGTGCTTCTGTACATGCAATAAACACAACAGCAGGTTTTAAAAAGTAGCATTTTGATAGGTAGGCAAGTCACATCATATTTACATTACATGGCATCCTTTAAATCAGAGAAACAAAACTTAACAAAACTTGTTGTTTTAGGTTATTTGACATATCTACAACTATAATATTTATGCAGGTTTGTACATATCCCTTAAGAAAAGTTTAACAACAGCGCATTGTAAGTTAAGTGCTTTTTACCTGAAGGCTTACTGTATATTGAAGCAGCTGATAAAATAGAAGTGTATCTGTTCCAAGAAATGACAATAATATAGACGCAAAGGATTTTTTTTCTTTCATTAATATGCTGGGCTGACTACATCTGCTGCTGCTGAAAACCTACAGTATGAGCATTACCCAACAGTGTTTATACAAAAATTCACCAGCACTTCTGGCCTATAAAGAAGTCAAAGGCAACAAAAGTTAAAAATGACTCTCCTCTAGAATCTCCTCCATGGTCTCACCCAAAGTCATGTCCCCATCACTGCTGGACAGACGCTTCCTTGTGTAAAACTCCAGACTTGTACACTGTCCACAGGACAATTCTACCCCTGATTGGATGGTCACCTGAGTGAGCTGGGTTTGTGTGGGAGCATGGCTTCGCTCTTCATATGAGTCACTGTGATCCGAGGGGTGTCTTTTCCCCTTCAATGACTGTTTCCATAAGTATTTGGGGTGCATACCTGCAAAGCAGTTGTGATACTCCATGCGGTTGGAGACAAACACGTGCCACCTGTTCTTCAGCTCAGCACGGACCTGGAGACGTAACAAATGTTTATTTCATCAAGAGATAATAGTACTTTTAGAAGAAGCTGGACTCGCAGAAACATGTAACCTCTCGTTACGATCTCGTTACATTGTTCAGTGGCCAGTGTCCCTTTAAGGCTGTATTCTTACTTCATGTTTCCAGAGTCTGATTGAATTATGCCTTATTTTCTCTTTAAGACAATATCTTCTGCCTTCTTTTAAAGAAGTGCTATATGCTTGGAGATTTCAAGAGCCAAACCTGTTCTAAAGCCACCATTAGTTTATTTGTTTGCATTATTTGCATTATCAAATTAAATTATTTTAAACTGGGATTTGCAACTCTTCCATTTGAATGTTACAAAATATACTTTGTTACTACATACACAGCTTTTCCTAATGCAGTTAATGACTGTGTTTCAACCTACATATGAAATTGATGATCATTACCACCTGCTTGGTACAATTGGTTAATCATTCACCTGATACTGATCCTACAAAATCGTTGACTTTGTGCAAGTTTACAAAGTGTTCAAGATGCTGGTTTTGAAAGCATTGCTTTACACCCATCTAAATCTTTTGTGCGGTATAAAATTTTTCATTTGCAAGAAAATCAAGGCCAGCAGGCCAAGGCAAGTGTGTTCTGATTTAAAAACCTTTTTTGAAACTCTCTTTTGGCATTACTTTTGCTGATCATTTATCCACCTTTGCCCCCTGTGTTTACCTGTTTGCCCTCAATTTGTCTATTTTTACCCCAATGACTATGGATTTCATTGTGAAGCATCTTCTGTGTTTCCTGGTATTAAACTCTAGCTAGCCCATTTTTACTCATTTCTCTATTATGTATATATAGTATGTGTTTGATGCTGATTCTCTGTTCTTCAGCCTTTACTGTGGGCTACTATGACTACTGTTGTATTCACCATAATAAAACAAATTTGGCATTGTACCTCTCAATCCATTACACTACAGGTCTCTTCACGCAAACACAGGGTTGCCAGGTCTGCTCTATGGTTTGGTCACTTTTTTATACATTGAATGTGCATGTACTGTAGGTATGTCAGTGAATTGGTCTACTCATTTCATTGCTATTTTATGCTCATGGCAATATATTGTTGGTAGTAATAAAACCATGACAGTTTTTTTTCCTTGTACGTCTAGAGTTCACTCATTTGACATAGATATTCCCTTTTAAGTGTAATTAACAAGAGTATATTTCCAGGAAGTATCAAAATACAGAAGAAAATCAATTTCAAAACAACATATTAAAACGTTCTAGCGATGTTAGTTTGTGAAAATTGCACATGAGCTCCACTGACGTACCTCTCCATTGGCAAAACAGTACAGAACAGCAACCAAGAATCCCTAGTGAAAGAAATTCAATGATTAGTCCAATTATTTATAAGCAACAACATTATTGATGCAGGCAACCATCAGCTCATTACCTGGAAAGAGCTCAGAGTTAAATTGATGAAGTTTCGCACATATCGATGACTTCCCTCAATAGTTTCGTCTATTAAGATTATGAACAGGATTTCATGGATCCCAAGCAATGGAATCAACACCAGTATTGCTCTTGCTAAACTGTGAAGGGGAAAAGGAAACAATCATTGTAAGTGCTGTGTAATATATGTTTAAATCATGGAGTTTTGCCAAACTACAGTATGCAAACACATACTGACCTGTATCTGTAGTCCGTAAACCTTAATTGATCAGCTTGTAATTTTGACAGCAGGAGTTTTATGATCCTGAGAAATATACAGAAAATAACCTGAAAAACAAAAGAGCATTTTTAAGAATTAAGTCGGAGCATTTTCAGAATTAAGTAGGTGTCCAAAAACCACTTTATATCTGTATATAAAAATATTCCATTTAATGTTGCAGATTTTTTTTTTAACAAATTAGTTATTAATTATCACTAAGATTATAACAGCTATAAACAGTTCTCTCTCTCTCTCTCTCTCTCTCTCTCTCTCTCTCTCTCTCTCTCTCTCTCTCTCTCTCTCTCTCTCTCTCTCTCTCTCTCTCAGTTAATTAGACCAAAAATGTGATTTAACTAAGAAACTCTCCACCCTGATGACTTTCCTTTGTTGCAAAATGTAAACAGCTTTAACTATAAGTTTAGCTTAGTTACAGCACACTATCAATGGAGTCTTCTTTCAATAATGAGAAATAAACTGACAATTTTTCACCATATCAACAGTTGCAAAGATGAATTTGTTAATGTGTTTCATCCACCATAAAACTCCTACTGTATGTTGTTACTACATAAATGCTAGTTGAATAGAAAGAGCACAATAAAATACATTTATAAACCCATGATCTGTCCATCAAAGCTGCTGTTATTTTTTAAAAAGTTCTGACCAATCAGTTGCGACAATTCTACAGCACTATGGCGCAATGCTTCAGAAAAACCCAATCTCTGTCAGCATTTTCTACCTGGTACAACTTCATATTAAATTCAAATCAAGCTCAATTTTATTTGTTACATAAATAACCACAGTATGACATATAGCTTTTGTGTTATCAAACGCAGTGGTGGCTTAAGTGGTTAAGACTTGGGGTGTTGTTTTGGAGAATCAAAAGTGTTAAATTGGTGTTCAAGCCCCAGTACTGCAAAGCTGCCACAGTCGGGCCCCTAAAAACCTTCACTGCTCCAGCAGCACTATGTCATAACTCAACTTCCAAAAATATGCAAGAATAAGAATTTCACAGTGCTGTAATATTTATGTGGGTAAAAAAATTCTATTAAAAATGGTGCTTAACATTCATAAATGTTAAATTCTAAAACAACACTTTAACATTCATAAATGTTAAATTCTAAAACAACACTTTAACATTCATAAATGTTAAATTCTAAAACATTCATAATGTTAATGAGCAAATGATACTGACATCTATACCCAGAAGACATTATGTTCTGTCCTAGAGGGCCAGACTCTGGCGGGGATTGGTCATTTTCCTTCCCAAAACCTAATCCAGCTCACTATGTATGTTCAAGGATAGGTTTGTTCAAGGGAAGTAGTCATGTTTGAGTAAGGACATCAAACGGTGTTAAAATAATGTTTATAGATCTATCATGCACCCTTTTCAAGGCATGGACTATATTATACTTACAAAAACTGACAGTGTAATTGGAGCTCTAATAATCCACCAGATCCATCTGTTAGTGATGACCCAGCAACTTTGGGAAAAATAAAACACAAGCAGTGCTTATTTAAACATATTTAAATGTAAAATAAATCCTAATACATATATAATAAATTGGAAATACTCACTATGACAGGCCATGTAGAATAAAATTTAATTAAGTCCATGTTTAATTTCAGTAATGTGAGTTGTCATGCCTTACCCTTTATTTTCATACAGAGCTTTAGCCACTGTCCAAGGTATCACAAACAGAAATGGAGTCCCTAAATGAAAACAAGATAATCTGAAATTCATATAAAATCCAGGATTAACACATATGCCAAACCTAAAACCCATCCCTGTATCCTATCTACTGCTGAGTACACTGCATTTATCCAGGCTATTATCCAGGTATTGCGACAGCTAGCTGTTAGAATTCATCTAGTTTGCATCATCAGAGTTAATATTATATTAGCTAACATTTGAGCTGTTGTTAGTTAGCTAGGAGTTAGCTTTCTTTCCACATCGAATGATGCAGCAACATACTGTTAATGGATTAGAGGATGGCCTACCCCATCCTACCAGCATGTATCTCTTCAGCAGCCGCCGCTTGGTCAACACAGCAGTAAAGAGTAGAGTGTGAAGGAAGATCGCCTCCAACAGGAGCCATAAGTAATTACAGGCCACAAAATACTGCATTGCTACCTCAGCGGCTTTACACAGCAGGGCTTTCTGCAAGGGTGAAATTTGAATAATATAGTTAATATAATAAAATCAATTTATGCTAGGAATTTATAATGAATTATCCTATGTGCACTACATTCTCTGGGCATGTAAGTTAATTCATATAATAACATCACAGTTATACAGTATACTGTATGGTACTAGTCAGTCATACAGATGATTACTTTTTTCATATTTTATTTTTCATCACAGTCAACAATAAAGATTAACTGAGAAATGCGCAACAATGCAGTACTGTAGAATCCAGATAGTTGTTCCATCCAGCTTCATCATTGGGCTTGTTGGAGCGTGTGATGTAGATTACGATTTCTTTGGTAATGACTGCCATAGCTCTAAGCATGAATGACACAAAGAGGTTCATGTGGATATAGTTCCTAGTACAGTGAAGCTTCCTGAAAATTAGAAATAGAGATTTGTTCATTGCATAAACCATTGTTTAGGATCAATATAATTAGTAAGCTTTGACGGTAATCGATATAATAAGACAATCAGATTACTGGAGCCAGCAGCAGACTCCATACAGTATGTATCAATGATAGGGAAAAACAAAAACAACAAGCTTGATCAATTGGTGAGGGGAACAAAGTCATGCCAGAAACAGATGCACGGATTTAACAACTCAGCTAAAATCACAATAATTTCACAAATATGTGGACACCTGGTCATCCTCACATGTGGGTCATCCTCCCACAGTAGCCAGAGAGTTAAAAGCATTCAATTGTCTATCATGCCATGCATGCTATATCAGTAAGACTTCACTTTAACTGGAACTAATGTGACCAAAATGTTCCAGCATGACAATGCACCTGGGCACAAAGCACCGTCAATAAACACATGGTTTGCTAAGGTTGGAGTTAAAGAAAATGAGTGGCTGTTCACGGAGCCCAAGCCCACTGAACACCTTTGGGATGACCTGGAAAGTTGACTTCATGCCAAGCCCCTTTACCCAATATCATTGTCATATCTGATCTCACTAACAGTCTTGTGACTGAATGGGCAAATCCCCACAGCTATTCTCCACATTTTAGTAGAAAGCCTTCACAGGAGTTTGGAGGCTGTAAGAGTGGACCAACTTCATCTTAAAGCCCATGGTTTTAGATTGGGATGTTCAGCAAGCACATAAGGGTGCAATGGTCATTTGTCCCTATAATTCTGGCTTTGTAATTATATGTACATTTCTACATAACAACATATGTACAAAGAATGAACAAGAACTGCATACTACAGTACTCCACTTACCTCAAAAATGCCATAATAATCATAGCTAGAATCAGACTGGACAAGGTCAACGTGTAGCCAACTATGGAGAGGACCCTCAAGACTGAATGTTGAAACGCTTCATCTTCCTGTGTTACACAACACATAAAGTAAACACCATTGCTAACTGATGTATGGAAGAACATTTAGTCTTATTCTTAGAACTAAAGCAAATTTTTACCTTATTTTTAAAAAAGCCTGGGTCTTTACATTCAGATTTATCCTGCCAGACAGTGCTGGAATTCTCTTCTGTTTCCCAGGTTCCATTAGAAGTACATATTTTATAAACTTTTCCTGAAAAACCTGAATAAAACAGAAACATTGCAGATAAAACTTGAAAAAGTAAATAGAGTTCTTGTCTTTGCAGATGTTTATTTCTTTGTCACATCACGTCTTTCCACAGAATTCCACAGTTCCCTCAAGTACAGGGTAAGAAAACAAAACACATAAACCACTATAGCAGCAATGACCCAAATTCTCTGAGCTATCTTTTTTGTTTATTCATGCAAATATGGCAGATATTTACAAGAGAGGAGTCAAGACAGTATTACCTTCCTTAATCCATGGTAAATATGAGGGACAAGGCACTGATATGTTGCCCGGAGATGAATATGGCCAACAGGCAAAAAGGTCTAATGTCCCGTTGCAGTATATTCCTTTAAAAATAAAGAAGGGTCAGTCAACATTTATGTTAAACTTTATCATAAAATTACTGATAAGCAATTAAACATATTTATAGTAATGTATGATATTTACTTGCAATAAATATATATTATTTAAAACCTAATTTTCCGATGTCCAGATCATTCTCTTTAGTTATCCCATAATGCATTGCATTTTCTTATAGTTTACTGAAAATTAATGCACTTCATTGCAACATATAAATGTAAACAATATATATATATATATATATATACCTTTTTTTTAAACTGTGGTGGCTAAATACTGTATGTACAGCTAAAAATACCACATGAGCAAGAGTGCTGTTATACTAAATATCAGCATGGCTGTGATTCTTGAGTCCATGCTGATATTATCACAGCATGATTGGGAACTTTTTTTGGGACTTTTAATCATCAGTTCTGTATGCAAGAAAGCAATGTATTGTTAGATAAATCTCCAATTCTTTAGACAGAATTATGGAAGAATATATTTAAAATATATATATTTTGCTCCAACAACAAAAGTATTTCCCGCCGAAGCTACAGATATACAGAATCTGGTTCGGTGACAAAGAACAAATTTAGCTAAATTCAATTAGGCAAATGTTTTCAGTCTAGCTTTGAATATCAAAATACCTTTTAGATTTTTCTATATGTTTTTTTTTACACCAAAAATACATAAGAGTGAAGCCTTTAAACTAACTAAGTAAGCACTTTTTGATATGATGATATAAATAATATATACACAAAAGGTTGTATATAAAAACTTTTGATATTTCTGAAATGATTTTTTTTTTTACAACAAAATATAATTGTATATGATTCGTCTTAGCATTATTATGCCATGCTATGGTTTATTCTGTTTTCCAAATGATAGTAGCAAAGCTCTGCTCTACTTGACATTCACGTAAACCAAAGTTGGGGAAATTTAAACCTCTGTTTATGAATGAATAGAGACCACCACAGGACAACAAACCAAATATTAATCATCTGTGACATTGATATAATGCACTAGTGTCATAGTAGCATGTGTGGCATGGGTATGAGTGTATCAACAGAAGTACCTCTGGGGTATTTAAACCCCAGTTGCTGTGGGCTTGAGAATGACTCACCAACAAAATATATCCAGTCAATATGTATTATTTTTTTCATAGAAATTATCATTTTGATATAATAATTAATATTATTTGGTTGATCTATTTGTTCTACACACCAGTTACAGTATGCTGGGTGGCTGCCAGGGTTCTGGTACAGTTTTCTTTATATTCAGCATGTTTTTGCAACAGATCTTCAAAGATGGTGCCAGTGACCTTTAGGAATGGAGTTAAACAACAATAAGATTTGATTACTTGACAAATTCAGACACAATATCAAGTTAGCACAATAAAACTAAGGGAAAAAATGTTTTGCTTATAATATAATATAATATAATATAATATAATATAATATAATATAATATAATATAATATAATATAATATAATATGCATTAATTTGTTTGCATTAATTTGTGAAAACCTCTCAAATTAGTAGAAATATCATAATACAATAACTGAATCTTTTGGAACGGTCTTTTCTTTATCTCTAAAGAAATTGTTATAATAACAATTATTTTTTTATTGTTAAAATTTAAATACATTTTATTCAATCAAAATTCTTTCTAAATATTTAAATATGTCTCATAAGTGACAGTGCAGGTGATATCACACAGCTAACATACTAATATTATAATTAATACAGTTTAAATCATAGACACACCTCTGCTGTCTGCGCTGAAATATATACGTGTCTAAGGTTGGGGAGTTGGACCTAATATTTGCTGCCTGTTCACAGCCTAGCAACCATTTGCTCACACTTTAGCCCTTTACCAAATATTTACCCCAAATTTCCACACTGCATCACTGGAAAGTTTTAAATTAGACAACTGAACAGGGAAGAGCTGGGATTTATCTCCAAAACATCATGTCTAAGGTAGCGCCTGGATAGAATCAGCTTAAAATCGAAAATTTCTTTTTGTCCACTTTGCTTTCTACTAAATTGTGCTGTTGTAAGAAGATGATTGTATACATGATTTATTTATACAAATGCTCTAAGAATCGAATCACATTTTGTATTTTAATTTTTGTAGCAAAAACGAACGAGTGAAAACAAACTCTTTCCAATATACAATAAATATTGTTTCTCATCAAATGAACAGATTTAAAGAATCATGCTTTAACCATTAGCAACAGTGAAGAGGGCAGCCAGGATGTTCACACTTACCCGTGTGTATGGGAGCAGCAGAAGGAGACTGAGGAGTTGTATGGCACCAGTTTTTGCCATCCTCGTGGCTGGCTGGAAGGAGAACCGTGTATGCATGTCTCACTGCTCACCTTCTTACAAGGCGTACAGTGCACCTTGACTTCTCACTACATCCCTGAGCCCGTCAATCGCTGTTGCTCCTGAGAAAACTTCCTGTTGATGTATACACTTGATGATATCAGAGTAGTCTTGATGAGTAAAAGTAGCCTTGATGAATAGAAATATCATCTAGAAAAAAAAGGTAAGGTCTTCAGAAGCTTCCTCTACTCCACACTCCTCTAGCACCCCGACTTCAACTGGGAAAGTGTCTTGCTTACTCGCTGGCTTCTCTCCTCCTGTCCCTCCCCAACCACTCAAGATAAGCAATAAGGTCAACCTACAATGACAGCTGCAGTTCTGTAGGAAGCATTCAGAAATAAAAAACATGTTGCATCTAAATCACATTTCCAGGAGGGGTTTCAGATTTTTACGATGACTCTCAGATGTTATGAGTTCCGTACCTATGAATCATAGATAGCAGCACAGAGAAGACTTTATCCTGAAGGTTTGAACCATCTAAAAAGAAGCGTCTGTGTGGATAGTGCATAATGTAATCATAATCCAGCTGCTTAACATTCTTAGACTGTTGTTCATCGAGAATTTGCTCTCGAACTCTGGACTGATACAGAAGCTCATATTTGACACATATATTTGTTTCGCCTTCATTATATACATTAGGATAGTAAAAGTAAGCTCCATTGTATATGTGAGATACGCTTCAAGAAAGACTGCTCGGTTCTATTGTATTTGGTCACAGGGTCTATTTTAATGTATAGATTAAAGCAGTTAACAGGAACCGATAAATGGATGCAAACTCTCTGTAAATGTTCACTGTGTTCAACTCAGGTCACATTAATAAGTTTGCATTAGTGTGAACACAATGACGTTTCCCTGATAAGACAAATATCTATGCCCCACCCCTCATTTCATCATCAGAATCGCTGGAGCAAAATACATTCATAAACAAAAGATTAAGACATAAACATTTTGTCTAATTTGTTTGTTAGTGCATTACCACCTTGCATGTTTTGCTAATCATGTAAATGAGAAAACTTAATTTGCACAGACATGAGGCACTACAGTAATGGCCAAAATGGAAAAGCGATTAGCTAATGTGACTGTACGTATTTGTCATTAGAAACCTTTTAACTTGGTTACAGGTGTTTTTCTGTTCATGCCGAGTTAATCTGATCGTAATAGTGAGACAGCAGCGCAAGCATCATATCGACATTTAACCAGGCTGTACTTCAGCATGCATTACGTGCCTCCTCTTTATGATTTGATTTTGCATTAAAGCTTAATCTAATGTGGTACATGAAGGTAATATAATAAGCCATTAACAAAGTTTATAGTCACAGACCTATCAGAGAAACACACACATGATTATTGTTTCAGCTTTTGCAAACATGGATCACACTGGTATTTTTGCCTCAAGCTGTATAATAGTTTTGTAGCCTGACGTGGCCATACAAATTCATGAAAAACTTTTATGCCAATATTTGTTTAAATACGTTTATTATTCATCTGAGACAAACATTTTGACTGTAATGTTTTTCCTTTCATCAAGTTCGTTCCTACTGCAGCCTCAGATTAATTCCTGTTCATGTTTAAAAGGAGCAGATCCTGATGTGGGTCTTCTCCTGTTGTAACCTGTCCACCTAAAGATTCCATATGTTGTGTGTGCAAGTTGTTTTCCTGCTCAAGACGGTTGAAAGGAGGTGTCATAGACATCTATTGTCCTCTGACATCTTTTGCCAAGAAGACGTTTTCACCTGCCTCTTGCTGGATATTTTTATTTATTTTTTCAACATAGTTCTGTGTAAATTTTTAACTCTCAATGACACTACCAGGGTTTGACTCCCAGGCAGTGAACCAACTTGGACACTGAGGAGATAACTCTCAGTGCCGGTCCCTAGCCCAGATATAAATGAGCGTGTTGCGTCAGGAAGGGCATCCGGGGTAAAACCTGTGCCAAAATCAGACGTGCAGATCAGTTGATCCGCAGTTTTGACCCTGAACAGGGAGCAGCCAAAGGACAACAACAACAACAACTATGTCAATTTCAAGACAAAGTTAAAATCTTTCTATAAAATACTCCTACTGGCCAGTCTGGCACTCACTGAAATCATAATTTTTTCCTATTCTAGTGTTTGATGATTATGCACTGTGTCACTGAGCACTTCAATGGCCTCTCACTGACCAAATCGGAATCCATTAGAGGAATCAGGTCTTTTCTAGTGATATAATTCCAGAATATTTAGGCTACAGCAGTGAGGGGATTAGTAATATATTATTGACCATTTCTTATTACGTTGTGTTACGATGTAAATACAGTACATGCAAGAATGAAACCATGACTGTGCACCTATTTCTTTGACTGTAAAATAAAGTCACACTCATGATATACTGTACATAAGATAGTCGTTAAGCAGTGTCCATTTATGATAATAAAGTCAGGAAGTTATTAGAAAATATAAAGAATTTTTGACAGTGATTTATAGCATGTTTTCACAGTTCATCATTGTCTTTGGGAATGAAAATGTCTGCTTTCCTAAACTTTGGTAAATTATTCATTGGAACAACATCCTCTCCATTTGATTTAAACACATACTAGAAATATAAACTAAAATAGCAGTACACTTACAGTGTCTTTGCCTGTCTTCAAGAGACTTTAGAAATTTCCCATGCCTTCTGTCTCTGGGGTCAAGATGTGTAACGGATACACAAAGCAGAACAGAGTGAACACAACTGCAGAAATTTGCGCAGGAGCCAAAGTCTGCAAAGCATTTTGTTCAGTAAATGTCGTGCACCAAGTCGTAGAAAATGTCAGAATGCAACTGAACGAGTGCTGCTTGTGTAAGTAATGTCGCAAAGATGTGTTAAGCAGCTAATTGATGTAAAGAGTTTTCAGAACATTGTTTTAGTGGAACACAACTGGCTTGACAACTACTGCACATGAACATAGATTTCATCTCGTCTCCCTTTATTTAATCATTCATTCATTCATTTTCTACCGCTTATCCGAACTTCTCAGGTCACGGGGAGGCTGTGCATATCTCAGGCGCCATCGGGCATCAAGGCAGGATTTTATTTATTTAGTCATATTTTACTTAAATCAATATCCAGATAATATCCAGGTCTTACGGTTGTTATCAGTACCAAAATGTATTTATTCACAGGTAAATAAGTGAAGATAGCTACACACACAGCCTGTGTTATTGTGTAAATGCAACAAAGCTACTCCCACTGGTTACTCAAAGGACTGAAGATTGCATTATATCACATTCTGGGAAAGTGACTGTGTGTTTAGTGATGACTTCATCAACAAGGAGCTTGGTCTGACTGGTCAGTGTTTTCTTAAAATGGCAAGGTGCTTAAAAGAAGAAAAAAAAGATTGTTCAGTCAATGTTCAAAAGCAAGCAATAATATTTCTGATGTATTTTTAGATCATGATCTGGCCTGGATTGATTGCTGTGTCTGAGAGGACATAACCATGTACTCTTATTTTCAAATAAAATAGGAAATAAATAGGTTAATAGAGTGAAATAAGATATAATAAATAACTGATGAAAGAAAGAAAGAAAGAAAGAAAGAAAGAAAGAAAGAAAGAAAGAAAGAAAGAAAGAAAGAAAGAAAGAAAGAAAGAAAGAAAGAAAGAAAGAAAGAAAGAAAGAAAGAAAAACACAAATAGAAATAAAAAAAATGATCCTTTATTTTCTGGATTAATAACTTATTTATTATTATTATATTTTTAGTTTTTTCTAGATTATCTATATTTATCTATATATATAATCTATATTACTTACACAGAACAGCACAACTTCTACATTTGAACTATCTGAGGTTTTCAATGTTAAATCACATTACGAATGTGTAGAATTCAGTGAAGTTGTGTTAATACGGCATTCACTCTTAATGCGTTTTAATACCATGCTGTGCAATTCAACATCCTGTAAATAAATTAATAGTTCACAGAAGCCTGATATTTGGGTTGCACCTCGTTTCCACTTTACACCACAGTACCTCACTACCTTGTGATGTTTTACACGTTTGATAAACACACAGCTCTGCATGGGGAGGAGTCTTTACAGCATGTTTATGACCAGCTGTAAATGGGTCTGAGTATGTTTGGTAAAACAGACAGGTGGTATCTAGGAAATTTAAACAGGCTGCTGGTTAGACATGTAAACTGTTTGGTTTAATCAAACATTAAGATGTTGTATGCATGTTTCTCTTGCAAATTTCATTTTTTTTTTTTAACATATAAACAATTTATAAGGAATGATTATCCTTATCAACAACACCCCGGGTATGTAGAAAAAATGTTTGCACTTGAAAAAAAATCAAAGAACCTATAAAATGAAAGAACCTATTAAATCTATTATGTTTAATTTTACTTTTACTTTTAGTTCATCAGTTGATGTAGGAAACCTTTACACTATGCTACTAGTAGCTTGGCATCACTAAAGATAGCACAGCATGACCCTAAGGTGCTAAATCCATCAAATCTTTAAAAATCTGTAAGAAAGAGTAAAAACTCTCCATGTCCCACAGATGTATGGAGGATATAGTTGCTAAAATGTACCTGAAAATTTGGTAATAAAAATCCTCATTATGGCAGTGGAACTTTGCATGTTCTCTCATTGTGGTGTCCATCCAGGATTTCCAGTTTCCTCCCACCTCCCAAAAATCTCCTGTAGGTGGACTGTATGCTCTAAATCACCACTAGGTATTAACGATGAACTGGCGTCCCATCCAGGGTGCATTATCATCTGGCACTCAGTGTTTCCAGGACATAATAAAGTGGTTAATGGATGTTGAAACTAGACATTAACTATAAACACAATACATAATACCAGGGCCAGTGATGTTTTTGCAAAGTTCTGTGGAATGTTCTGGATTATATAAAGCATTTTCTGTGAGAAACATAAAAGGTTTCGTTTTTCTCAGAATGCAGAACGGTATGTACTGCTGCAAAGCACTCAATCCTCAAGTCTTTTGACAGTAATTAAAAAAAAGTTTTTTCTGTCACTTGCAATGTGTTGAAAAAACTGACAAACTGCTTTATCAGCATTCTCGTTTTCTCTAAACTACTGCTCAATAATGCAACATGGTTGTTTTACATAATAGTGCTCAAGTCATGCACAAAATGTACCTAGCACACCTAATGTATCTTTACAGACTGAAAAGCTATTTGAAATCATGACAGCACTAAGCTCTTGAGTGATCTGTGTATTGGTTCTGCTTGGAACAGATTTGCTTTAG